>NC_049982.1:17144456-17291918 GCF_000003815.2 Branchiostoma floridae
ACTTGGTCTGTAATCAAAGGAAATACACGTTACTCACCTGTACGGTGTCTTACCTGGTCTGTTATAAAAGGAAACACGCCTTATTTACCTGTATGGTGTCTTACCTGGCCTGTTATAAAAGGAAATCCACGTTACTCGCCTGTATGGTGTCTAACCTGCTCTGTAATCAAAGGAAATACACGTTACTCGCCTGTACGGTGTCTTACCTGGTCTGCTATAAAAGGAAACACACCTTACTTACCTGTACGGTGTCTTACCTGGTCTGCTATAAAAGGAAACACACCTTACTTACCTGTACGGTGTCTTACCTGGTCTGTAGTCAAGGAAACACACCTTACTCACCTGTACGGTGTCTTACCTGGTCTGCTATAAAAGGAAACACACCTTACTTACCTGTACGGTGTCTTACCTGGCCTGTTATAAAAGGAAACACACCTCACTTACCTGTATTGTTGTCATTTATTAAGAAGAGAAAAACAATTTGTTTGTCAATGTTAATAAAGGTACATTTTACAATTGAAATTTTCTACGTCATAACTAAATGTTATAAAACATTTCCTTTCTGTACTCAGAAGAGGAGCCCGCTCGTGCCATGTTCCAACATTTTATTAGACTATTAATAGCATGTGGTCACATTTTTCTGCACACAAATAATGCAATTAATATTGTTTATGTGTCAACCTCTTCCAATACTTTAAAAATATTTAGGAAGTGAAATGAAATACATTTTTGTATTTGAAATAAGTTTGTACACACTGTAACAGATACTCATCTAATCAAATCCTCATTGTAACAATGTTTCTGTGATAAATAAAGATAAGAAAAGTCCAGTTTGGTGAAGAGTTATTATTATAATGTAAATAGTATTGTTAATAATGAATAGCTATGTTTTTCTAGTATTGGTTACCTGCCCCTAGTCAGGTTTATAACACTAATGTGTCTGAGCCTGTTGTACATTAATTGGGCACTGAGGAGAATCAATATCCATATTTGCACTAAGTTCCTCAAACCTGGGTAATTATAGCACAGAAAAAAGGACCACAATGTAAATATCTGTCAGATGATAGCACTATGAATTGAAAATCTTGTTCAGAATTCAATCTAAAATGGTTGTATGATAAGCTATGCTACAACAGTCCCTCCCGCGATACTTATAGAACAGTCCCGCAAGGAGGTCACATGACTAGTGCCCGCCATTTTGAATTGCCATTGTTAAAGTATGGCAGTATCGGCGCTGTACATTTTGACGAAAAACAGGGACTTAAAATGCTTGTAAAGCACGGAAACTCCGTACACATCAATGGGACACCATCTTGAACATGTTTGTGGCGGTAGGTTTAGGTGTCGTTGCGCGACGGCCGATATTTTTGTGGATATAGTGGGCATTCGCTAAAAAGACATTTTACTGGGCGTTCGCTAAAAAGACCATCGAGAATCGAAAACTTTGATTTATGTCACTTCGGGTCGATGGATTGACTTGAAACTCAGGATTAATACATGGGAACACAACGTGGACATATTCCAAGCAAAAAAAATGAGATTCGTGCAGCGCGGACTTCTCTAGAGTGGGCGTTTGTGGGCATTCGCTAAAAAGACCATGCGGTTTTCCCCAACATCTGTGGGGCGGATATTATCTTAGTCAAGATGTCCGCAAAATGTCCCCCAACAAGGCTGGAGTGTTGACAACATCTGAGAGGACTTATTAGCAGTCTATTAAAAAACATGCAATTATCTTAAACATTTAACATGCAATAAGTCTTAGACATTTACAAGTTGTTGTTGTTATTCCACGCATTTCACCATAGATCTAGAAGGAAAGTCAGGCCGCCATATTGGTTGGTCAATGTTGGGGGTTTGCATGGGATGACAAGACGGTGGTCCATAGATCATAGCATAGCACATTTTATCATTACCAACTCGAAATACAATGTAATTAACGGATGTATACAAAATGTATTTCAGTCTCAAATATAAGCATGTACATTTGAATATATCCTATTTTGAAATGTGCCTAATGGCTTTAAAAAATTGGTAAATACCAAAAAGACTCGCTGCATGTTTTTTTATTTATAGATGCACAATGCATCCAAGGCTAGGAATAAAGTGCTCCTTATTAAACCTGTTTGTGGTCCTTTGTGGTGTTTAGGCATATCTCTGACTTTGATAGGACCTTGTGCTATCACACAATTCAAATTCAGAAATATACTACTAGTAGTGAAAACTGCACTTGTACTATCAGAACTAGGGGTGGGTATCAGAAATTCAGGTCCAGGTATGGTTCAGCTCCAGAGGGTCAGATCCAGGTCTGGACCTGAACCTGGACATAATTATCTGTGAGAACTTATGAATAGCTGATGCTCCAAACAATGGTCCATTTCACTACAAAGGATTCTGTTTGGTGGAGTATCAGTCTGTATCTATATACCCGATATAACCGCCCTTCGGCGTAACGCACCAGCTTTGCAGGCACACAGCAGCAGCTGGTTATACTAAACTGAACTGAACAACCAGTCACAGCTAACCTTTGTACATCTATTTGACGTCCATTGGCGTATTAAAATTTTATCTTCATGTAAACAACGGCAACTTCCTCTGTCTTAGACCAAGTTTGACCGTAAGAAAGCTTGGTAAAAAATTATCAACTCTACTTCGCTCTTGTTCTTTTCTTGGACCTGTAAGCTCAAAAACACGCGAACGCCTGCCGACATAATCTGTTCATTTCAATTCAATCCAACATCCGGTCCACTGATGTTTTTCAGGTCCGCATGTACAGGTCCAACAAGAAAACACGGTTTTGTACCAGTACCCCACCCCTAATCAGAACAAAAGATCTGATACAGTTATTTCGGTCACTGCATGTTATCCCTTTATTGAATATGACGTCTAGTAATGATGAACCACATCATCAGGTGGGATGTCTGTCCTAATTGGCCATTAGTCAAAATTGGTCAAACGGCATGTTTGCTCATGGTTTGTGCCTATTACAGGAATCAGACTGGGTGATGACGTTAGGACTTCACAAGCTTTTCATCATGTTATTTATTGTAAGTAATGTATTTGAGGAAATGCAAGCTGATTTCCTATAAAATACAAATGGGATGTAAAATGTATGACGATATCATACGTGACATACAATGTAAATGTAGATGCGACCAAAAATGAGGAAACGGGATACCGACAGTCATGGATCATCGAGTGACGGGAAAGATGACATGTGCCTGTAATGTCCACAGTTTGGCCCAGCATCCCAGTCACCCCAACTCTCAATAACTGTACTAGTAGTGGATTCTTTGAATAAGTTAACTTCAGGCTTCAGGCCAAAATACCAAGACAACATATTGACCTCATTCAGAAATAAGATATCTTTTACAGGTAATTTTTTTTTACATGGAATGTGCTCATTTCTCGCGTAAGTATTACAACAACCACGCATGACATATTCCCATTTTGCGGCAGCAATTTCTTCCTCTGCAGCAAAAATTTCTCCACCATTTGGGCCTGCGCAAATCTAGTAATTAGCTGCGCAGTGACCTCCGCCCTCACGTGACTAGTCTAGCTCCAGTCTAACATGGCCAAAAGGTGCCGACAGGCGTAGTTTCTAGTGTTCCATTTTATTGCTCATATTTCGAAGAATTAAAGTTCTCTTCCAAGCCCACTCAGGTCTCCCTGCCATTACTCGGAGTGAGAGTGCAGATAATCTGTTGTGTACATGTAATCAGGGTTCAACCTTGTCGTGTTTCGCTATCTGTCAAAAAACAATCCACATGCAGGTTTAGTCTTAACCACAGTCAAATTTCAGCAATTGCATTTGTTGCAATTGAACCTGAACAAGATGTCTGGAGGATAGCACGCAAGTCCAATGTGCAGGACCTTCCTGGAGTGGAACTGATGCCTTGGCTGCAAGATGATTTACATGGAAAGTAGATTGGTTTTACCTCTAGTTTGACATGGGCTATTGATCGGAATGTCACTGGTAAAGATAAGAAATGAGCTTGGTCCCCTTCAACAAGTTCAAGGGAGGCAAACTGCATAACTAATGAGAAGGCTCAAGTTTCAACATTGGCATGTGCAGGGCAATGCTGAGCTTCCTTTGCTACACAGTTCTCTCAGAAGATGAAACAGCAGGCTTTCTTGCCTTCTTACTAAATCAAGAGGCATTCACTATGCATGATCTTTCCTCTCAAACTTCCCATGCTCCTACTTTTGGCTTCCCATCACTCTCACATGGGGGTGCCGCAGTCTTTAACAGGGATAAAAGCTGAGTTCTTTAGCCAGGGGACTGGTCATCATGCTTACCAATTGAATTTGTTGGCTCTCGAATTAAAAAAAAAATAAAAATAAAACATGCTTAACAGGAAAAGCATACTGAAAACAAAGCCCAGGAACCAGGTTTATGGCTTGGAGCACTCAGTTTTAGGAAGTGAATACAGTCATATTCAAGTTTTCCTCCCTGCTTTTTGCTTTTATGCTGTCGATTGCTATATTTCACTTTGAAAATAAAAAATCCAAGAACCAATAAATCAAATTGGTGTGGCCTTATGTCACCTCGACAAATACAACAGGATAATCTAGTAATTTGAGGCAACTTTGATTCTGGTGATCCATTTGGAAACAGAGAAACTTACCATTCCATTGTCACTAACTTAAAAGCAGAAACTTTTTAATTTAAGACAAGTGTCTTTCCTAATCAAAGAAAATTTTTTTACAGAAATTCTGGTTTACATTCAAAATAGATCGTTTAGCTTCAAAATGATAGATCTACACAATCATGCATTTAGGCATTGTGTTTTCAAGATAACATCCACTAATCGGCTAAATCTATATGGAATGCATTCAGCTATCTTGTCAATCTGCATTACAACATTATATGTTGTTTTTGTTTATAACATGTCAAGAAGAATGTTGAACTGTTTTTTTGCTACAAGGTTTGGAGAAGTTATACTATAGTGCACACACCAGTACTGTACATGCATGTACAATGCCATGTATATATCTTGTAAAAGAACCGCTGTTCAGCTGAACAGACAATTCATCAACCTATCTTTTACACACAGACATACAAAATGTATCCACAAACCACACTGCCACATGTAAATCAAAATACATGCTACACTGTATCACTATAGAGGACAGTAATGAACTTACAAATTTTCTAGGTTTGGCAGTTCAGAAAGAATACATCTGTACAAAGAGACACAGAAAGAAATAGACATAAAAGAATGATGCAAATCAAACAGAAAGTATGATTCCAATACACTTTGTATAATCATCAATATGAATGAATGATTGCAAAGAATGATTATCAGTATGAATGAATGATCGTGAAGAATGATTCCAATGCATTACTAGTATCAATATTGTACGTGTCCAGTTGATATAGCTTCAGAGTACTGGGCTTGAAATACCACCTGCATATGCAGGTTATTAGTGCAAGTAAAATTGGAGCCGTGGAGGTATTTCTGGTGTCTACATGTACCTGCACCTACTAGTAACCTGCACTGGTCCATGTACTGGGTTTATATATCATGTTTCATGGCTTTTGTCGGCTGACTGTTACCACCTATGAAGCATAAAAGAAATAATGGCAATGGTTTCTGAACATATTTTAGTATGATCAATACTTCCTAAATTCTGAGTGGTACAGGTCAAAGTGCGGGTAAGTTCCAATGTTACATGCATATGTGCAGGTATGCAGAAAAAAGTATTTCAAGCCCTGGAGTACTACAGTGGATTTTCATGAAGATGCACTTCATGCACATCTATCCTTTATACTTGTTAACATGATTTATGATTTATGAATAAGGCATCTTAAATGTGGCCTTGCACAAATACATACCTCTGGTAAATGAGGTTTGGACAGTTTGCATTTGCTTAGCATAGCTGTATATAATTTTCAAGATATACATATGGAACAGGTGCAAAATAGAACAATCATCATCAGTCAACTGAAAACAATTGACAATACTCTCATAAATTCTGCAAATTTACATGGTGTCTGAATGTCACAGTATTTATCAGTACCTAAAAATACATGACATTGTGACATTCTAGACATTAAGGCATAATACATTGTAAAGCTTCTCACTAGTTACGTAAATAACATCCCTGCATAATTTAAACCTTGTAATATACATGAAAATTGCTACCTGAAACTGATGAATTGCATATTAATCTTATCTCCTAAATTTGATTTCAATCATTTAATACATTGGAACCACTATGTATTCATACTAATTATCATATAGCTTAACGACATTGACCAATCAGAAGGCCCCATTTCATGTTGGTTATGACACCGTAAAACATACAATTGTCGAATGCCACAGTTTAAATCTCAGAGACAAGTTTAGACACAAGAGTGAAGGGTAGCTGTGGGACACGCACAGGAGAAACATCCAACAGCTGACAAGCAGGAATGTGAACAGACCGGAGGAAATCGGGCAAAGTGACACAAGACAGAAGCCGGTCAGTTTGTATAGCTATAGGCTATATGATGATATTGTTGATAACCTGCCTATTCCTCTGAGTACTAGTATAATTGGTATCATAACACCTGGTCATTTGCTATAACCATGTCATAAACCCACCTTGTTTGCTTTGCTAAGTGGATTTATTTGGTGGTGACACAATACACCTTGGGTGGGTCATCAACAATCAATTAAACAGATCATTCTTTTTCATTTTGAGAAAATTTCTACATCGCAGGAGGATTAAGTTTCAGTAAGAAAAAAGAATTATCCAGTTAGAAGTCCAAGCTCCATGAATCTCAATTATAGAATTATTTTCCAGGTAGCATTTACATGTATGAATTCTGAGATACAATACAATGATTAAAAATGATTAAAAAAAAACACTGAACACTAAATGATTAAGTCACTTACCTGACAAGGTAACAGCAAAATATGAGGCTCAACACGAAGATGAAGAGACCTACGCTGATCATAGGCAGAGACACACGGAAGTGTAGGAGCATGTCTGATGACATCATGTATGTTGGTGTCAGGTACATGTAGAAACTGGGAAGACTACAACACGTACAAAACAGATTAGAAAAAGGAGAAATTTCTGATTCCACCAATCACTGTGGATGGTGGATGTTGATTATAACTTGAATGACATGGCACACATTTAGTACAATACAACAGTGAGTTTTCTTGATACTTAGCTATCACAAATTCCATAAACTTCCTCTGGAGGAAATGGACATCAGATTCTTCACTAAGTGAAGAGATACTTCCTTTCTACCGTCTACTACTAACGTTAGCACTGACAGGAAAATGACAATCCTTATAATACAAGAGTTTGTATATTATTGAGATACACAACAATCTCAACCTTTGTCTTGATACCTAAGTTGGTATTGCCTGAGGTACTGACTGAGGTACCACACACGAGTACTGGCTAAGGTACCATTAAAAAATTACATTTTCCCAGTTAAACTCCTTTGTTCTTTCTTCAAATCTTTTTGCTTCTAAATATGTAAAGCAAGCTGGCCTTGAATGGGGTGCAAACTTTCTTCAAGTTTCTGTCCTGGGGAAATCAGCAATGGATCTCAAAATGCCCAGGAACCCTAGGAACTACCGGTACATGCAGGCATGTTGAGTAGGAACTGGACTGATCCATTGATGAAATTAAAAGTTTTAAACAAGATGATCCTATATACTTAAATTCATAACTATAAGTATAAAGTGACATATTCCATGCGTACATCTACCTACATGTAGTACACTATTAAAGTACCAGTATGATTGAATACTTGGCAACATCAACTTTAAAATAGACATTGCATCAAGGCAAATTGTCTGACTTATAGATCATCTTGCTGGCTGCCAAAAAAACGATTTTGTAGAGGGTATCTTGAACATACAGTTATCAGCAGTACCATCTTAGGTTGGTGCATGAGAAGAATACAGAAACAATTAACAATTATTCAGGGAATAAAGTGTTTCTAAACCACAATAGAATAAAAATTCTACTCGGCAATACGCACGTAACACAACAGCACAAATTTATTTTCAAACAAGAATTCATCATATTCAAAACATCTTCAAGTTCAAGACATAAACGTGTCTGATCTGCAGCTTGCCTCAGGGGTTTAAACTTTCATTTTGGCTCGCTCTCAGGACTGAAAATATCTATCTGATATATGTGACAAACATGTATTTTGACACATTATGCTAATAGTCTAAAGGGTTTTTTTTGGAATTCAATTTGTACTATTTTTTGTAGACAGTCAATCATGACAAACCTGTATAGTCCTGTAACATTACTCTGATTATCTCTCTGACTAAGATGTAGTGATGACAAGCTGAATGAGGAAAATAGCTTTATTTTCTTAGTATCTTACGTAATTATTCTGTTTTTAATTATTAAGTTTTGACCCTGACCTCAGGTAACATCAGTTCCAGCGGCACTGATTGAGGATTAAGGGCACCACCCAGGACAACAAAAGCTGTCAATCACAATTAGAACTCTTCATATAAGAATTTAAGACATGCATTTTAAAATAGTAACTATGTTCTGGACTCCTGGGCCCTTCTCCCTCTTATCAATAGAACCTGCTTTTATTTTTAATTTATACTTTGCAACAATTTATAACTCTCATACTTTATGTTACGGCACGAGAGTATTAAGCTTAACTAACATGTGTGGCACGTACATGATCTAGCGTCACTGTGTGACGTTACCTGACGTATAGCACTCTCACATGTAATTATTGATGATTTCAAACGTTGTCTACAGTCGTCAAATCTAGGCCAATTATAGTCACTGTGATGCTGAAACATTTCTTAATACACCATCATAACACATCCTTGACCACGGCATGGGGGTCCTGAAACTAGGTAGTGTTAATTCCTCAACTGCAGAAAATAAATGTATGTTCCAATATACCGACATTAAAACGGTGGTATTTCATTTACCATCACATGTCCCTATAGATTGTGCGTTATTCAAGAGGTCATTGTGAAATCTTTGTTTACATTCGTGGAATACATAACACTGGTGCCTGGTACTACCATAACCTGTAAACACCCCGAATCTCCCGAGGAATTCAACAGGGAAAACAAAGTCATCTCACCTGTAAATTACGCCTATTCTCCTCAGAATAACAGCTCGTTTATCTTGGCGTCCTAAACTGACGTATATGAGGGGTTTGGGGCGCGTCTAGGGGCCAGAATCGGGGCAAAAGCGCCAAACGATCAACCTCAGCAGTTCAGGCGGCCATGTTGGGAATGTGCAGGAGAAACAACAAATCCCGGCATGCTGTGCGAGGACAAAGTCCTGTTTGACAGGTAAAGGTAAAGCCAACAGGTGTGTAAACAGGTGGACTTAGGATCGAGCTTCAGATCATGATCGCTTATGTCCAACCTCTCACGTTACTCTCTTACGTTACATATCATGATCAAAGGGAAAGTTAAGTTCATGCCGTGTGGTTTCGTATATGACCATTTCTATGAGATGGAAAAGTCGACCTACATATTTAACCGTTGATACCTGCATATATTACCTGCATGCATCAGGTCCGCGTGCCTTTCCCCGTGTAGCAAGCTATTACTTCACGGATAAACGTAGCCGTCCCACTTAAATCCAACGTGAAGCGTTCTCGGTAATCATCAATTCACCAATTCGCCCTCTTCAATTGAACATCCCCATGCCCTCCCCATGCAGACCTATTTACAAACACTCGGACTGCACACTGGTAATAAAATGAAACATTTAACGTTAACGTTAGATGATGTGATTTTTTTTTACTCAATAAACATCATGTTCAGGCCACCAGATGACACATACTTATCTAGGTCCCTGCGGGAAGAAGTGACCAGTCACATGCTAGTAAAAAAAAGTCGTGACTTTAAGTATTTCTCACAGTTGGTGTAACGTTATGCATATGCCATACGGTAACAGAGAAGTTTGTTGATTAATGAAGTGACTGGCAGATTTTGGTCCACTGGACAAGGTCGCAAAAACGTGTTATCGAACTTTTTTCCTCTAAGTATAGCAAATAACCAGGCTTCCGGCCAAGAACCCAATGACCCCCTGGTATTCTCAACCTTGATGTAATATTAGATGATTGTTGCCAGTCTGTCTGATGTACATGACCATATGTTACCTGCAATCACGAAGGTACCGTTCCCCGGAATAACCCTAACCATCACAAGGCTGCATCACGATGTATACTACATACGTAGCCTATTCTTGTTACCATATTGGCTTTTAGGTCGAGCAGGTACCTTAATTGTACAAAGTCCGATAACTACACACTCAATACACTTCAAGCTCCAGCATCTCAAGCGGCCCGCTTCGATCTAAATCTGCTTAATGAAGCTAGATGCGATCAGCAAACGCTATCAAGGAGAAATAAAAGCACAAAGTCTTGCCTGGAGCACATCTTTGAAATGGAATATATTTCGTGCGACTTGGCCACGGCAAAATTAACTTAACTTTCTGATTGGTCCTCAAGCTCGTTGGGAAACCGAACATTTCAGATAGAGAACGGATCTTCTTTTTCTTGTTTTTTGAAATAGTACTTTTACATCGTGCATCGTGCAACGTGCATCGTATTCCAACTATAACCGTTAGATTTAAGGGTAACACAAATCCAATTGTGGTCGCTGAACAGTCGCTCGGCGATCGTTGTCAGGAGAAAGTGGGCGTTATCAGCCCACTCATCATAACCTCTGCACACCAAGTGACGCAGATTGCATGGCCATGTGTATATCATCACAGTAACTGTGTCGACATTTCATAAAGCACTTCTAGGTGTAATTGTGAGGGCTGCATGCTCACTAACAACTCCCTTCGTGTCTGCATTGTATAGTTTTACTTAAAGGGAGGCGATTTGCGTTATATCTTGACGACGCAAACCGCTTTCATTTTAGCGATTTGATTCATGTTATCTCTTTACTTTGATTTTACCCGTAATTTCGTGGCTTCTGCTTCGATCGTTACGTTATATGATTTATGTGGATAACATGGTGAATAAATTGAAATAGCGTTTCCAAATTGCTAACTTTGAACTTTTCCAAGCGGATAAATTCTTAATACACAACCAAAAATGCAACAAAAAAAGCTGAGTATTATAATCAAACTTGCCTATATAATCTTATATAATCATTAAGTGCAAATCTGAGCAGGAATGATGCTGGCGAAGTTCTGAAGGTAAAATACGCAAAAATAGATCTATTTGATCGATAGCCGACAAATACTATAGTTTCTGCCTTTGATGAAATGCGCAGCGAGGAGAATAGTAACGTTTTGTACACTGGTTTCTGGTTTCTGTCGCAACAAATAGCACGAAAAAGTTAGGCTTAAGATCGCCGTCTACCAGATCACTCGTGCACTGCAATTTCTGGGTGCCGTGGCTGACAAGAACAATGGACAAAACACCTAAACTCAACACATATATATTTTTCTGCTCAACACATGTATTTTTTTCCGACAGGTATCTGGGTATTCCTCAAGCTAACAAATCGAAATCTGCAATACAACATTTATCTGAGCATTCGTTTCGTTACCATAATTACCAATTCATACTTCGAAGACTTAAGGAAAAATGTAAACTCAATGCTAATCACTCCCGTGAAAACATTGCGTTGTGATGCCTTTGATTTAGACACATTGAACTTATCTAAATCATAGCCCCCTGTGACTATGTTCGATATATGATTATATGAAGTCCGTTGCTAATATAGATGTAGGACATAAGGGGACATTGATACTTACATCAGGCAGGACCTGTGATTATTATAACAACTTTGATTAAACATTGGCAAACTGTTTACATTTCCCAACAAAATTAAGACGATGATGTCCTTCCTCTAACGGATGAGGATGGAGTAGCGCCAGTTGCTCCCAGCATCCCGGATGTCGGCGGTATTTCCGGTCAGACAGCAGGAGCTGGTGTACCAGTTCCCCCAGTGGCCGTGAGGAGACGTGTTCAGGTCGTAACCCCACGTGATCTGCTGACCTGTCCAGCCCAGCCCCACGTGAGGGTAGGATGGGTCATTCCCAGTCTAAGGGAACAAGAAAAATGCACATTTTCGACCCCTTAAGATATTCAGACCTGATTATTTATCACATTTATTTAGCACTGAAAAGTATATAAAATAAATGTCGTGATAACTGAAAAAGATGTGATAAAGGATTTAGGTTTTTATATCACATTAATTCACCAAATAAGTGTTACTACAATCTTCTTCTGGAGAATAAATGTGATAGCAACCCCTTTATCACATTTATTCTCCATAGAGAGAACCAGGATTCTTCTTCTAGAGAATAAATGTGATAGAAACCCCTTTATCACATTTATTCTCCATAGAGAGATCCTGATTTCTTCCTCTGGAGAATAAATGTGGTTAATAATAATTCTGGTTCTCTCTATGGAGAATAAATGTGATAAAGGGGTTGCTATCACATTTATTCTCCAGATATTCAGTGCCTGCAGGAAGGCAAGGCATGCGTCTAA
Source organism: Branchiostoma floridae (assembly GCF_000003815.2). Classification (NCBI taxonomy): domain Eukaryota; kingdom Metazoa; phylum Chordata; class Leptocardii; order Amphioxiformes; family Branchiostomatidae; genus Branchiostoma; species Branchiostoma floridae. The sequence continues at coordinate 17,156,923 of NC_049982.1, forward strand.
AATGTACAAAGACCCGAAAGAAGCCTTCTGTATCATGTATGGAAATATGATCTGTTGCCATACATGTATATCACATTTCAATTATGTTTCACCCCGCGTTTAGATGTGATTCAACGTGCACGTGAGAGGCTTTTGTACTCGAATATAGCATATTTGGTCATAAACATGAATCTTCTTAACATGTAGCTTTCAACAAACATTGAATTAAGAAAAGTAACTATTTTATGCTTTGTAAATAGGGACTTCAGTATAATCTGCGATCTGACCTGCAGAGCGCAAAAAAGTTATAAAAATTTTTTGCTGAACAGCTCAGAGGAGCGGGCTTAGCCCGACTTTCCGCCATGAATACTCATGCCTAAATACAGACGATAAAGGTACACCATTCTTTGTCACAAGTACGGAACGAACTCTTCCAGACACGATGATAATACATGTATCACCTTGATCTCTTTCTTCTCCCTTGTGACGCTGCTGGTCATGGTGGCCACCACCGTGTTGTCCCCACAGAAGCCGTCGATGTAACAATGTCCCTTCAGGCCCAGGTCGTCACGGTAGTAGCCGTAGTGCGACACCACGTCATCAGAAGACTTGGCCCAGCCGTACACAACCTGCAGGGGGCAATATCGATGTTGTTTGTTTGTTTGTTTATTTGTTTGTTTGTTCATACACCAATCTGTTTGTTCACTTTTCGCTTTTTGTAGACCGGTAATACGATATTGTTAAGTGATAATTTCCGCCAGTTCATCTCCTGGCCAATCGCAAGATAAAAGAAAGTGGCAAAACGTCTGAGCAAACAAAAAGAATAAGTCATCACTGCAGTTTACAGAAGAGACCGGTAAATGAGCCCTGTTCCCACCTCATGGTACGCGCCAAGGTCCAGACCCTGTGTGGAGATAGCTGTGCTGGTGGTGTTGGAGAGAACTGCTTGGACAGGTCCGTTGCTATGAAGAAAACAAAACATGAATTTCTAACGTTACACATATTGTTCATACTTAATAGAGTTTATACGAAATTCTCAAATCTTCTACGCGCAAGCAACGTTTTTGAGAAACATACAGTGACACTGTTACCCAGAATTGAGTTTTGATAAGGGTTTCTTTAAATTAATAGCCCCCCCCCCATGTGCCATTCCTTCCAAACTCCAGTAAATCTACTTACATCGCGAATGCATTTGTACGTTTTCTAAATATCATTTGCCCATCAATTTACCTCTGTATAATGTTGTACATTTCTGTAGCCGATGCTTTGGTTGCAGGCTTAGCCATCATATTGAAGACACGTAACCAGCCTCCGCCATTGAACTCCATTTCACACCAAACCTGATCATGAGAGATGCATGGTTATGTCGATATAAGCGCAATATCAGCACACATATAGGTACATCATACTCGGCACCAGAAAGGAAGATTATCCGAAGATACATGAATTTTGCTCTACCTGTAGACATTTCATTTGCAATAGGTAGATCTTCTATATAACCTCCTTGATACCAGCTGGTCAGCTTCGTCGTCAAGCACTTGTCACCATTGTTATACCAAATTACTTTATGTATGTTTACTATATCTTCTGTATGCTTCATGTTGCAATTAGCCCTCGGGCAAGAACTTGCAAATAAACTTCTTCTATGTTAATGGGCTTAGCTCCAAGCAGATAGTGAGGTGATTTGTATGACAGCTGTTTGGGGAACCCCGAGTTTTTTTAATATGATAATTAGTTTGATTTATGTCTGCTTAGGATATCATGGAGATGTGAAGCGTAAGTGTAATTGTTAGAAGTTGAGGTACATTTAACGGTCATGCTTAACAGGTATGGATGTCTCACATACTGTACTGCTGATTTGAGTGACATGGTGATTAAAATGCCATTAGGTCCTCTCATCTTAGATGGGTTGGGTGTCAGAAGTTTTATGGGCGATACAGATGTTCTGATTTCGTTACGATAAGGGACAGTTGTTAGGTGTCTCTTTCGTATCCAATGGTACTTGTTTTTTAGCAGACGGGGTTGGCGCCAAGTATTCATCTTACAGTTGGTGTAGGGCTGTCAGAGGAAAGTGTGCATCTCGTTTTTGTACCGTGTGAACAGCTGATGTTATGACATATTGGTGGAAAATCAAATCACCATCTGACTAAAGTTGGCCACATCCCTTCTTCTTTCTGAGTTTCCCAACTTCCTCCCACCACACCGCCCTGAGGCACATAGTCGAACCTCAATAATGCTGACAACCTTAGACAGTTTAAATGCCAAACATCAAGCTTAAGGAACACCACGCTGCCATATGCCGTCGATTTCTTAAACGCACATTACACAATTAAGTGTCACATTTTAATAATTACTAATCAGATGGACATCCTCTGTGTCATTAAATAAATACACCACTACTTTCCCATAACATTTATAACCATTACTCTCAAATACAACCGACTATAAACATACATACCATCCACAAAAAAGCAATAAATATTTCATGGAGGTATGAGGTCCCCGAACTCTAGTTTAATGATATTAGTATATTTGTATACAAGTTATAAATGCGAGCGTGTTAGATTTTGAACATCATTATATGTTAGAAGCTAAACACGCACTTTTGGCACCGACAAGAAGTTTCACACCTATTTTCCATGGTTGATCAGTTTGTGAACGTTACATTGTCTGGACAAATTTCAATGATTTCACCTGATGCACACGAGTGCGCATGATGCCGTAGTAAGAAAATAGACATAGGCTACTAACGCTGTAGTTCCTAAGACTATTCGTTACTTGCTACAATATTGGGTAATTGTTTCCGTATTTCTTCGTCACCACGGGCATCTTCGTCGTTCCTTTCTCTAACGGATGAGGATGGAGTAGCGCCAGTTGCTCCCAGCATCCCGGATGTCGGCGGTGTTTCCGGTCAGACAGCAGGAGCTGGTGTACCAGTTCCCCCAGTGGCCGTGAGGAGACGTGTTCAGGTCGTAACCCCACGTGATCTGCTGACCTGTCCAGCCCAGCCCCACGTGAGGGTAGGATGGGTCACTCCCAGTCTGAAGGAACAAAAAAACTTTTCCGCACCTTTATGACTGTACATGTGGTGTGTGAAGGTAGGAAAGTAACTCAAAATGTAAAGAGACCTGAAAGAAATCTTCTCTATCACTCTATGTAAACATGTTCTGTCCCTAATTCAGTCGTATTCTACGACGTGTGTTAAAATGGGTTTCAACATGATAGGATTTTGTGATGGAAAAAAACATTCCCCCATAATCATAGATGTTCATTTATACATTAAGCTTTTGATAAACGTTGAATCAAGAAAAGTGATTATATTATGCTCTGTATACATAATTAGGGGCTTCATTTCAATATGTGAGCTGACCTACGGAGAATGGGTCTAGAAAAGCATCGCTTTGAACAACTCAGATAGATGTTGAAAGTGTACCAATCTTTGCCACACGTACAGAACGAACTCTTCCAAACACGATGATAATATCACCTTGATCTCTTTCTTCTCCCTTGTGACGCTGCTGGTCATGGTGGCCACCACCGTGTTGTCCCCACAGAAGCCGTCGATGTAACAATGTCCCTTCAGGCCCAGGTCGTCACGGTAGTAGCCGTAGTGCGACACCACGTCATCAGAAGACTTGGCCCAGCCGTACACAACCTGGGGGGCAGCATTGATGTTTTTGTTTGTTTGTTTGTTTGTTTGTTTGCTTGCTTGTTTGTTTGTTTGTTGGATCATTTGTTGGATGGTTTGTTTCTTTTTGTCTTAGTTTGTATATTGGAGACGGATACCATGAGATATTGTAAAATGATTACAAAATGTACGTCCCTGCGAATAACTCGTAGTAAAACTTAACTAAAATGATTAAGACTTTATAAGTCGTGTTTCATCAAGTAACTTTGTGCAGATAACAAAAGTCACTTTAATTAGATTTCCCGCTACGTTTAATAAGAAGAAAGCGACAGCAAAGAGTAATCACTACCTCGTGGTACATTCCCAGGTCCAGGCCCTGCGTGTAAATAGCGCCACTGGTGGTGTTAGGGAGAATTGCCTGGATCGGGCCGTTCCTACATATTGAATGGCAGCTTTTATTTCTTTGGCCAATAAGGTTACTGTATATTTTCGGCAGTGGGTGGAATACAAAATTTGTGGTTGGACTTGAACAGCATGGCTGAACCATAATCATATTTGGTATACTTTAGTAATTTTGTGATCTATTACTGATATTACAGTGTTATGAATATTTCTACCCTCCTTGGTTCTTTTACTGGAAACTATCAACATGTACTTAATGTAGACTTATGTTTTCAACGCCGATTTAGCCAAGAAGAACATACACTGAAATCAAATCATCATTGTGAGGTTGGTACCTTTTGATGATGTTATACATGGCTGCAGCTTCGTCTTTAGTGGCTCCCTTGGCCATCATGTTGAAGACCCTGAGCCAGCCGCCATCTTTGAATCCCATTTCGCACCAGACCTGTAACAAATAATGTGCCCGTTTCATGTGGTTCTGAAGAAGCATGCTATGCTGAGGAAATACATGTATCTAAAAGTATGAGTATCCATATTCTGAGATCTCATTAGTTAGCGTCAACATCACGAGTATTAAAGCGTCGTCGTCTGAGGAGTCAGAAATATGCAAATGAGCATACGGGCTATCTTGATCTACAAATCTATCGCAAACTAGTCTACATGTACTTGTCCAAGCAACCCCTCCTTCTCTCATCTTGATTTCTTTCAAAAGATTCCGGCGTTTTTTCTCTCTTCATTTTGGATTTTAATCTTTTTTTGACGCCTGTACCTGGGCTACCCCCTCGTCCTGTGCAGAGAGCCTTATCCAGTACAGCCCACTTCTGTAGGAGCCAAACGTGAAGATCTCCCGGCAGGACATGGCAGGGTTCCCCTCCGACTCTCCTCTCCTAGAGACGGCCTCTCCGGCAGCATTTTGCCAGTTCTACAAAGAACAACAAGGGGAACATCTTCAACAATTATCGGATCTTCTGTTCATTGAAATAACATGTTTTAGCAAATTTGGGAACCGACTGGTGTTTAATCAGAACCTCCTGGACATTGATTTTGCCAACAGCGGAGGACAGCACCAACAAACCGAGATCTCTATGTGTAAGGATCCCTTAGTGCGTTAAAAGATTACTTCAATGTGAAGAAATTATTCATTTCTGCTTGGTCACTAATCTCAGAGAAACTAATTCATTTGCATATTTTAAACGAATATAAAGTCGACTGAGGTCATCAACATTGCCGTAATCAACTGCTCAACTCAGGCAATATTGATCTTATTCTACATACATGTGTCATTGGAATAAAATCTGAATTTGATTATAAGAGTCATCTAATCATAAAGTGGTGAGCTAGATAAAGAATGACAGCACATTGGCAAATTGCACGTACCACATAATAGCTTTGGTAGCAAGAGCAGTCTTGTTTATGCCGCTAGACAAAGTACAGGAATACGGAATTGAGAGGAAATGAGAGTGTACCTGTCCGTCGCACACCTGCAGCTGTGTGGTGGCTCTGTTGTACCTCAGCGCGCCGGCCTGTTCTGAGATGCACGTCTCACCTTCCACATCCGGGACCCTGAACTCTGCGCCAACGGCAACAATATGAATATCGACCTTCAGTTATGAAGTTCAAGCTGAACTTTGGAATCAACTTCATTACAATCATGACACCTAGCGTCTTTCTCAAATTGGAACCAACTGTCTGGGGAGGGAAGCTTGCCAGATCCATGTCAGTTAAGCGAGCAAAGCAATCCCCATGCCAAGTCGGAGCAGGTCACATTCTACCCTTGCATGGAATCCACTGAAGAAGTGTTGTCCGTGATTTTTCTCTTCATTCCCGTTGTCTCGTACCTTCATAAGATGTCGAGAAGATGTAAGAAACAAAGTATATCAACTCGATCAGGAACTACCCTCTGTCTCCACTGCTGTCACCAGAAGCCCCATTCCCAACCCCCGCTCTCTTGACTACAACAGCTGTCATTCAGAAACCCTTTACCTTGCTGCCCCTTCCGTTAACAAAAGTTTAAGATGTCCAGATATTTGTACAACAATATTAATCTTACATGAGAAGAGTACAACGCCCTTACCAGAAAGTTCTTGAAGCCTTGTCTTGAGCTCCTTCAGCTCGCTCTTGTCCACACAATTCCCACTGTGAAATACAAAATTCCCGGTGATGCTGCAGCCTTCGGCGCCGGCTGCTGGGTCGGGGGAGCCATCACAAGTTGTCGATGAGCTGTCCGCATCTTCAGCAAGAGTTAAAGGTAACATTAGGCATAGTGTGAAAAGCGCAAGAAGTCGGTTAGACGAACGAAGCATCGACATGATTCTCAACATATTACTCGTTACTCAGCCGTAGTTCAAGTTCGCAACAAGGCGGACAGTGACCTCAAAACTGTACTGTCCATGCACGTAAGTCACGTGAGCCTGTTTGAACGCATAGCATCAGCACTTTCTCTCGACCGCTGCATCAGGAACTGATTAAACTTGTCAAAAACAAGAAGGCAAGAAAATGAATAGGGTGCAGGGTTCACTGACTTGTTCACGAGCAAACCACAGAGATACAATGTACGCCACTGTCCGTTTATAGTGACTGCTACTGTTGATCGACCCAAATTTTGGCGGATTGTTTGTAAGATCCTAGTGAAAATTTTACAAAGACATCTATTAGCCCATGGGTCAAAACGCAGAAATACAAAACCTGGATGACAAAATATAGTTTCTTTGACTGCAAATTCGGATGGCGGTTGACAGATCCTGGCGGCTGCAGTTCATGAAACATCGCAAGGCTACTTTTCATGCTCAACATGCCAGCTTTGCGTCCTCCGCTACTCGAGCTCCTGAGTTGATGGGAAATAGACGTCGTCATATGTCTTAAGTCTTGCAGAGCTTACTTTTATTGAGTACTTGGCAGGCCACAAATGCATTTTCAAACAGGCATTGGACCGAGCGGTAGAATTGGATAGGCTGCCAACTGTTAAACAAGCTAAGAACATAGGGCAATCCCTATTTTAGATCTCCTCGATAAATGTGTTGTTTATTTCAGCGTGCAAAAGTTTGATACCTGAGCCTAACGCCTATGGTCATCAGCGTTATGTCACCATCCAAAAATAACGAGTACCAACATATAAACGAGAAAAATACATCACACACTGTGGTGCGCTTGTGCAAATCCAAACAGAAGATGGATAACGTTATCATTTGCTTCGACAAGAAAACACAGAAAAAGAATGGTCCAACAATTGACCATGCTTGGTTTAAAACATACAACTTCTAAATCAACCTTTCACTTTTTTCTTCGAACAAAAAATGTCATGTAAGCACCTGTCTTATTGGCATTTAGAAATGTCAAGGATAGCACTTCGTTTGCTAATTGATAAGTAATACTATAAGTAAATAGTCATGAAATCGTGACAGCATAAAAACACACGATAAACCTCCACCGTGTCTATTTCTGTCACGACGAACCGGAGGCTGAAGGCCATACTAGTATTTGACAAAACAATTTTGTTTTCGTACAGGGAGGGTGATTCCGGTGAACGAGTACACCTGTCGACCTCCCACACAAAATCAATGAAAGCTAGACAGGCTGGCACTTCAAAGCGTACGACAATAATCTAAAATTGATAACAAAGCCATCGAGTAATTGAGATGTCGTTATCATTGAATTAGGGAAGAGACGTTGGGGTTCAAAATACCTCTTACAATGTCACCGACTACTAATATCCAAAGGAACATGTAAGGAATATAAGTATATATTAGGGAAATAGGATATCACTTTCACAGTATGACAGAATAAGTAAGGCCAGTGTAAGGCCTTGGGATTTCTTTCGTAATTTGTTCATGCGTGAGGTATTGTAGAAGGAAAAAATTGTCTCGGGGGAAGACAAAGTTTTTTTTACTTCAAAAAGGTGGCATTATTGTGGGAAAACATACTGGAGTTGAACAAAAGGACGCCACTTATATTACCCTCTATCAAATGATAAATGTTAGCAACGCCATAATCTGCACATATACCCAATCAGTATCTATTTTATCCACGACGTCTCAAATCAAATATTTACCTGTTGGTAGTAAAATTAGCTCCCCGCAGATTAACACAGGACACTTCCTGTGGAGAGTTTGTTTATAGCTGTTAAGGACATGTTTAAGGACACGATTAATCCAAGGACATGTGTCGTAACGTGGGTGGCGCGGTTAGTAGAAGTAGACACCCTATATAAAAGAGTAAAAAAATCCAACATTCATAACTTTACACCGACACTACCAGATATGTACACATATGATGCTGTACATATTCACTGTGCTCGCAGTAGGGCTTCTGCTCAAGGTAAATTTTGTATTCCTCGTTTTTGTTCTCTCTCCCTCTTTTTCTGGGGAGAATGTAGTGCCTTCTCCAGTATATCCACATTGAATTACATTTCCCTAACACTCAAATTTATTCAAGGATATGATTACGGATTAATAATCATACGATTTGAACAAATTGTTGCCTACCATGGCCCTCCCAACGTGATTGTTTCCCAAATCATTCCAGAACCATCAAAAAGCGTAGACACTAAAAAAAAAAGATTCATTGAAATTCATGAACTTCTTTGCTGTATCTTCCATCCTGTTGATTATGGCCAATATACTTGCACGTTGCCTGTGCTGAGCTACAAAGCCCCTTAACAGTTCGTACGTGTATATCCTAGTACGAACTTTCTAAAACGTTAGCTCAGACAACGTGCAAGTATATTGGCCATAAGCAGCAGGATGGAAGATACAGCAAAGAAGTTCATGAATTTCAATGAATCTTTTTTTTTTCATTTGTCGAGGGGACTGAACGTCAACCAGAAAGTACCATGTTACATTGTACCCCCCCCCCCTCACCCCACCCCCATCGTTAAAGAAGTGTACAAATCCTGCACACGTTTTCAGGACGTTGGTGCGGCACCTCAGTGCCCGGAGACGCCACGACGACGTTACAATTCACTTGGTCTCGAACTCTGACAGCATCACCATCACCGGCTTCAAGATTAGGTACGAGGTGGAGGGCAGCGACCATCACCACTTCGGACCCGGGCATGTGGACTACTGCGGAGATGCGCTGCACGGACATGACGGAGAAATAATGTCTCCTTCGTTTATCTATCTATTCGCAAATGTGACAAAATACATTACACAGACTCTCAGGCAGCGTTGCTGATATTGCAAGGTCTACAGGTAGGGACGGATACACAGGAATGGTAATATAACGTTACACATCACTGTCAATATCACTAACTATAAATACTAAACATCACTAACTTGAATACAACATATCTAACAAATCATTTGAAAGCAGTCTGTAATCTATTTGAGTTGGGTTACCAGAATTTCATTTTAAGTACTTAAACGAGAACGGCAGTCATTGCCACATAAGTCAGATCTTTAAGCTGGTTTAGTTCTATTATAATGGTCTGCGAGTCCACCTATCTTCTGCGCTGAGGATCATCTACAAACATGACTTAGGTTCTCCTGATCAGTCGATATAAATATTCATATTCCACTACATTCCGTGATCATGCTATATGAGCAGTTTCACAGATTTCCACACATACCCTACCTGAAAACCTTTCCGTTCCGTCCCATGTTTTCTATCGTCTTTCTGTGCATTTTGACCGTCTTTTTATATCAAATGACGTTTCTGTGGTGAAAACGCTCCTCCTACGGTGACGTACTACAATGAGGATGTCACCATCAGGTTTCATACGGACGCCGACAGAGTGGACCGTGGTTTCCGCTTCAGCTGGGTATACCTCGATAATATATGGTCAGGGATAGGACATTGGTAATAGCTTATTTCCAACTGACTGTGGCCTAAAACCGCCAACGGATAGAGATATCAATTACCTACAGATTGTTGTATGTAATGTACTTCTCAAAGTCCAGTCCCCGTCATTATCACATGTACCGTACGGCAGGGTTACAACTACCCTCATCATGAGAACCATCCTCCGTAGTGACCGTTGGCTCAATCTTTTGCTGGCGAAAGGATGAAACAGCGTTCACTACGGTGGATGGCACTCAGGCTAGGTTATAACAGTAAATTGAGGGCGTTCTGATGGGACAATCTTGGCGTTGCTGTGTAAAATTAGGCAGAAAAAAAACTGTCGAATAACCTTGTCGATGGTCGGTTACATGATGGCCAGGCCGTAAATCGTACGAATATACGGTAGCTGCGCCTTTATGAATACGTGTCATGTAGCAAATGCAGCATTTTGTACACCGCGTTCTTCAGACCCGACTGGCAGTGGCAGCGGGGAAGGCAGCGGCGATGTGGTGGGCGGCCTCCCGTAAGACACCAGTCGTCCATGTAGTACCAACAAACAATGCATTCAACCTCCGTACCTCCGCATTTAAACTTTGAAGGAAGGCAAATATAGACCTGTTAAGAACGCATTTGAATTCTCTGTCATCTTTCAGTTAGAATCACGAGACTAATACAATGATAACCCTTCCACAGATCGATGCCCACAGCTTGTATTTGATAGCTGTTAGGATGAAACTATAAGGACAATTCAACAAAGTAGATCTAGAAGTCAAACAAAAATTGGTTTATTCTCCTATCAAATGCAGAGCCCCGTATCTTCTTACATACATGTATGTATTGCACTTACATCACTGCATATGCCTGCTGTTCCAACATGTAGTGCTACCTAGTAGAGAAGGAATTATTACAGCCACTTCATCTAAGCGAGTTTGTACTAGTACAAACACGCATACCAACATACGTGATACGTTTTGGACCTGCTATTTACTTGCCTTGGGCCATTCCTTACCTTACAGTACTGTTAGTCCAACCTTTGTTGGTCGGCTTATTGTATTGGCAACTGGGCAAATGGTGGCAGAAGGTTGTATACAGAACATTTTGCAACCTACATACCATACAAATTGGCGCCTCAAACACCCTGCACCTAATAACATCTGCATTCTGCACCCATCTCATGCTGTGTGCAGCATGAAAACGGAGAAAAGAATCTGTCTTGATCTCTCTACTGAATTGAATAGAACTAGAGACCTGTATATACATATATATATGAAGCATATACAGATGAAAGAGTAGTAAAATATCCGTCTGTATCTCACGTTATATACCAAATTAATTTCATTTGGCCTGATCATAGGGTTAGCCGAGGGTCAAGCAGAACAGAATTTTAGCAGTTAGGAGAAATGTGTGTTAGGAGCGTGACTGATTGGTTGGATCAAAATCTCCTTGGTTGGATGAGTCAAGTACCCAGGCTGAATGCTGTGATTGGTTAGGATTGGGGCACAACACGGCACCCATTTTTGCTGCTGACAAATTCAAAACATTACAAATCTGTAATGATTTCCCAGGGGTAAAATTGCTTCAAGGACGGCATCAGGCACTGCCACAGGGTCTACTGTAAATGCAGAAATGTTCGACGAAGTTTTGACAGTGACCACATCACCCCAAAACTGAAAACCACCAAGAACATTTTTAATTTACAGTATGTTAACTAAAGTAATGCTAGATCACCTTTATCCGTGTGGTAACCTATATCAGTTGTTTTACAAAAACGGGGGTTTTGACGATATCAAGTTTCCCATGGTGGTTTCAAACCAAAATATTTTTAAAATACACATTGTATATCACAATTTGAAACCACTGTCCATCGACTTGATATCCCTAAAAATAATTTTCACAATCGAGGAATACCTCGCAGGTAAAGGTGAAGTAGCGTTATATGGTGCTACCGCAAACTCAAAACCACTGCGAACACTCTATTTTCCCGCTGCTCCAAAATCAAATCCCTGCAAACTTAAATTCATTTACAGTAATCAAAATAGATGCTCAAATTTATTCTGATGAAACCAAAGGGGATGTGATTTTAAACATATTACCTAAGCCTGGCTGACAACAATCAACAACATTCAGTATACTATGGATGGCTCCACACCTCTACAGCATTCCTGGTACACTGCATGTGCATTTCCACAAAGGTTACAATGCACAATGTAGAATTGTGATGTAGTTTCAAAGCAGTTATGCATGAATGATCATAACTCCTTGTGTTTTAAAAAGAGAGGAGAAGCAATTAAAGATAGTGCCTGGTGTTTCATAGAAATACATAGTGTTCTGGTTCATTATTTTCATCTTGCTTATATTAATAGTAGCTGTATTAGCTGTAAGTTTCCTTTTCAACCTTTTGACCACATGTGGTTCTCTGTGTGATTTAGCCTCTGGGCATGAACACGCAGTAAAGATTATCATAATGTACTGACAACACTGCTCTGCAGACTAGCAGCATAGGTACACATAGATCATTGTAACAAGTAACTCAATACTAAAACCTGACACAGTTCTGGAACTAGTCTACTACATGTAGTTGATTTGGCTAAGTTATCTTGATAATGAACACTAAGCAGTACTGAACATATAAGGCAAAAGTTTAACTAACATAGCTCCATTCAGCAAAGGTAACAAGTCCTCACTGTCCCTAAATCAAGTTTGGAGACATTTAAACAGCCAACTATACTAGTATACTAGAGCTAGAAGATCATTTTTGGGAATTGGCATTTGTGTCCCTAACCTAAAAATTTAGGTGCATTACAAAAACAATTTGAATATACAACATAAAATAAAGTAGAATGTCAGCAAAACCTAATCATAGTCCTGAGCTTTGAAAATTTGTAATGAAGTCAAATTCTATAGATGATTTCAAAATGTCAAACAAGAAATACAACAAAGGTTTAATCATTTTTCTGACACTTAAATAAAGGACTGTTAGTTTTGCATTTCCATACTGATACATAAACCTACACAAACATCTAGTTGCACCGGAGCACACACAGCGTCAATTTCAGGTGCACAGAAGTGTAATGTGCACCTAGTATTTCCTAATAACCCAGTGTCTCTTGACTGTATTCATGACGTTGTTCACTCTGTTTTGTCCTTGGTTGTGTCCGTAACTTCCTCTATCCCATCCACAGTCTTCTCCACCTTTGCTTCCTTGACCTTTGCCTTGGACCGATCATAGATGTCTCGAAGGTCGAAATCGCGCACAATGTCGTTGGCAGAGAAGGAATACTTCACCACCTTGCCTTTCACGTCGTGTCCAGGTCGCCGCATCTTCTCCCGGCCATTTTCATACAAGACCAGAGTGGGCAGCTCCTTACTCATGCCACCAGTGTCGATCTTGTACTTGTTGCCCATGGCTGGATACCTGCCCAAGTCCAGCTTTCCAAACTGCAGGCTCTTTGTGTTAAACCTGAAAAAAACATATAATTTGTTTGCAAGACATAAATGATACATTTGGGTATGATAAAAAATTCACTACCCTATGTTTGAAGAATAATACATCTGCAATAGTGTGACACTGTGAGTGCAACAGTGGGCTTCGAGCACCACAAACTGACAGATCCAACTGATCTGGACCTTTTGACTAAGTGGTTAGGTGTTGGGTTCAAATCCTGGGAGCCAGGGGACTGTTTCCACTCGCCTCTCTTGTGTGTTTGCTGGAAACTGTCGGGATCAGGACAACTCAGTCCAGTCAACTCAGCCAGGTTAGGGTTAACTAAAGGGTTAGGGTTAGGGTTAGGGTTTGGGTTAAGGTAAGGGTTAGTCAGTTAAAGATAGGTTGGGGTTGGGCGTAGTTGACCATGGTGGTGGGCCAAGTTGTTCTGACCTGCCATGGGCTGAGATGGTAAACGCATCCGATATCCAGAACTCATGAAGCGTAATGTTTCGATGCAAGTGGTGAATCTAAAACCACATACGCACCTGTTGGAGATATCTGCAAAGACTGGCGCCAGACTCTGGCAGTCTGGGGACCATGCGGTGTAGTACTCCATCAGCAGGTAGGTGGCGTGCCGCTTCCCCTTGGCCAAGGCGAGTGTTTCCTCCAGACTATCTGGTGAGTAGAACTTGATCGTATCCTCCCCAGAATATGCCGGTTTGGGGAAGACCAAGAAAAGCACCAGACACAGAATGGCGAAGATAGCGCCAAGCCGCGGATCTACACGCATAAATAATATAAAATTGGCCGCCTTGGAGAACAGATAGCTTGTACTGGCGTACTGGTGCATGCTAGTCGCACGGCGGGTCTTGGCAAAAATAGCGAGCAGCAAGAACATCAGGATCTCCTGCTCTCGCCAGTCCAGCGAGCACGGGCCCAGATCGTCCCGGGCAGCGAACAGCCCGGTGCAGATAGGTGGAACAGTCTTAATCACCAGGAACGACACGCCTAGCAGGATATTAGTGAGATTGTAAGGGATAAAGACTTGCTTTATGGCTTCACGAACGATTTGGATCACGCCCTCCATTTTCCCCATGTACGCCGCCATGACGGTTGTCGCAGGTCGTGACCTTTGAACTAAAACCTGATACATCGATCATATGTGAGTATGCGTATGTGTAATGCAGGTCAGCCACATATCAGGTGGATCTTTCAGCGTTCCTCCTTGGTCCACCAGCAGCATCTTATCCCCAGTTGCCAAGTTCTTGACATAAGGGGTTGAAAATCATGATGTTGCAAACTTTTACAACCAAACTTTACATGTATACGCCAGCCACGTATCAGGTGGATCTTCCAGCGTTCCCCCTTGGTCCACGGGCAGCATCTTATCCCCAGTTGCCAAATTCTTGTACTTATAAGTTGACATAAGGGGTTGAAAATCATAATGTTGCAAACTTTTACAACGATAGATAACCAAGTAAAAGATAGTGACATATGCATATGTATACACGCTATGCTACGCTACAGTTTCTGAGTCGTTATTATAAAGGAAAAAAATACATTTAGAAGAAATCCACCCGTCTTCATGACTGCAAAACTAAAACAAATTTGACAAAGCCAGTATCTATTGTATTAGATTTACCAAGCATGTGACTTTTTATACAATCTATGACCTTTAATACAATACAATACAGTAACAGAACAGTTCTTATCTAAAAAAGCAACGGAAGGTTCATATAAATATAGCATTACATATAACATTCACGAGATACAAGAACGGTAGGCAAATATACTCAGTCGGTTATGAACACAGGAACTACCCTCTGCAGTCATAATAACATCTGCAGTTCTTCCACGCCCTCTAGAACTGGCTGAAGATTTGCCCCACACTTGTCATCAATGTTTGTCCTAGGGTCATTGTATTTACGCTTTACTATTTCAAAACTACTAGTAGTATTCCCCAAATATACATTAATCTTACTGATGCCATGGACTGAGTGATTCGTTGTGGTTCATTTCAAGTTATCCAAGTTCACTTTTCCAAAATCGGACGAAGAAGGGTCGTTTAGCAAATTTGCCTGTATCTATGATCGACGTAAAATCACGTATTAGAAAAATAGCAAAAACGTTAAGACTTAAACGTCGGAATCTATCGAGTGGCATGAAAGTAAAATTACTTTTGAACTTTTCTCAGAATACAGGATTTTGTAGACCTATATAGTATAACCGTGCCTCCCTGCCCATTGGTTTGCTCTGCCCGATGGTCTTTTACTTTTCTTTAGGATAAAATGATGAGATCCGATGAATCACATTGGTGTGGCCTGATGCTTCGATTCGGCAATGTACTAGTATCATCGTAATAATATCCCTTACGTCAGAAATGAGGTCATGTCCTTGAGGCTGACCTCACGATTAGCTATATATTGTGGCCAGCGGTTCGCCTGAGCTGCATCTTCGCTCCCGCGGCTGGCTGGACGGAAGAGACCCGCAAAGTTAGGACCATGGTGTGCCGGACACTTCTCGCCGTGTTTGCCCTTGTGGCAGCGGCTCAAGGTGTGTAACTTCGGTAAATTCTAAGGTACCAAGTTACTTATTTTGCATGTCGTCTGATATAGCAGACGTCAACCTAGTTTAGCACTTAGGAGTATCTGCTAGAAAATGTGCTGGTTGAGAATAGTTTTGATGAATCTTACACTTTAAAGAAGACACGACATTTTTCCATTGTTTCTAGTAACTGGTACAAATATATCCTTGTGGAACGTCTTGATTAGCGAAAAGCTTGTTGTTGACGACAGAGTTTCATCCTATATGTGTTTGTGTTTTATTCAACTTTGCAAAAGGGTAGATAACGTTATGTACTTGTTGAGGTTACCAAGGCAATCTCGTAATATTTCAGTTATTATCCCGGTGAGCAAAATCTTAAGGGAGGAGGGGTTGGTGGGTTAAGTTGGAAAAATGTGAAAAGCTTTTGCCCTGAATATCACTCGCATATGGTATCTGCTGAGCAATGTAATCGTCTCTGTTAGGCTTAGGTCCCAATTGGAAAAGGGGGCCCTGCCGGGCATTTCACGGGCATTTATTGGCACTTTCGGGCGTGACACCCTTTGGGACACTTTTCGGCTCTCGGAGTATTTTGGGGCCTGGTCGGTCAACTGGTTGAATTTAAGACGGACTTAAAATGAACCCGGGACACGGTAACAAATAGACGCCGTGACCTACCCGTAAGGAACACCGAGGCTACATCCCTGACGGGCACCTGTGCAATTGCGACCTACGCCTTAGTCGCCACGATGCGATGTCCATGGAAGTTTAGGGACGAACATTGACGCCCAGCTTTTATGGCATTTTGTATATATGAGGGGGGGGGGGTTACAGGTTAACGATTCTCTCTCTGAAAGACTGTTGACCTTCAGATCTGCCTATTTAATGATGTGCAATTGATACTTGCGTTTCCCCAGGACAGAGTTGCGTCTTCCCGTTCACGTATCATGGCGGCGTCTTCAACAGCTGCACGTCTGTTGACTCCGATGTGGCGTGGTGCTCCACAGACGCCGTGTACGTAGGGAACTACATCAACTGCGACGAACGTAAGTATCAGTAGATGTTCATCAGGGAGGCTTTAGAAAAGTTCAAAGGGGGTTCACTTTGCCTGACATTCATAGCAGACGAGGTATATTCCAATAGTCTAGTCTTGTTCAGGTGCAGTTTTCTGCCAAGAAGTCTTTACCTTACTCAATCAAAAAGCCCTGTTGAAAAATCTTAAGTGAGATAGAGAATAGAGTAGGATAGCAAAAAGAAATGTGCACCAGTGCACTGGATATATATTCAATCAAATAAGCCTCGCCATCACCGAGTCCCAGATGTGTTAAGTGTACGTCTTGTTTCGTCAGGCTACTGCTCGTTCCCGTTCACGTATCACGGGATGACGTTCACGACCTGCACCATGTATGACGACGACCGCCCCTGGTGCTCCATCGATCCACAGTACGGGTCGGACCACGTGTACTGCAGCGACGGCGCAGGTCAGTCTCGGTACTGCAGGTGCAGCTTAAGCGTGGCTTATAAAGTTCGTAAAAACTGTGTACACTTCAAATTGCCTTACAATAGCCGCCATAAATGTTGACTCATTCTCTTGTTGTTTTGTTTGTTTGTTCCAGCGGTGCTCAGCGTGGACACAGAAGTTGACAAACCAGGTTTGTATAGCATTTACATCAACAAACACAGCAAACTGAATTCATCTCCCTTCAGTCATGTCAGCAGCATGTTGGTAGTGTTCTCAATTACAGGGGATATATTGTAAATTGACTTTCAATTTTCTTCGTTATTTTTTTATTATTAAGATGTGATTATTGGTTTAATCATCAAAACATTAGTGGTCGGTTACAGAAAATATTGGTTTAATTGTGTGCACTGTTTATCCTGATAGCTGGATGCCACTTTCCGTTTGTGTACAATGGTGTGACCTACACCACCTGCACCGTGATGGACAGCAGCGACCCCTGGTGTTCCCTGGACCATGTGTATGACGGCGACTGGGCCTGGTGTACCGAAGGTGGGTGGATCTATCAATCCTTACAAAGAGTAAGGTTCCTCCTTAGCTTAAAGCTATGTGTTTCAAGCGGTCACGAGTTGTAGTTGTCTCCAAAATAAAAACTTCCATTAAATAGTAATATTTTCGAAAGGTACAAACCTTGAGATATAGTATCGTGAGGCCGAGTCTGTTCTGGTATATTGGTACGCCATCCACACGCGATGGGGATTATCAAATAATTGTATCAAAATAAACAAAATCGCGCTGGTAAGTAAGTAAGTAAAGAAGTGATCATGTCTAGCGGAATGATAGACGTTAAACAAGGACATCAACAACAACACGTTGATCAGCAAGAACAAAAAAGTAGTAAAAGAGTCCACATTGGCAAGGTTGTCCTTGCGTAGAGGTGTTACTGCTACAGTCTGACTGCAGTTCTAAGGGGGCCCTAATGCCCTTTTGCGTAGAGCGCAATCGGCCGTTTTAATTTTACGTAGAGCGTAGACGGATCGCTTAATTCAACGTAGAACGTAGTCAGTGCATTTTGCGTAGAGCGTAATTGACTCTTTTAATTGTACGTATTAAATGCGTTGTAGCTCCCCGGAATTTACCGTAAAACGTAATGGATGCATTGTACGTATAGCGTATAATCAAACCTACCCTAACCGTTGCCCTAAGTCCCGTCAAAATGCAGGAAATTGCGTTTCAGAGGGTCGAGATTTTAAAATTTCCGTGGACCTCCTTTGCGACGCCCCGCACCATCTGCGCTCACGGCGACATGGTGAAAATATGTTGGGTCGTCGCCCTCAAAAACTTAAACTGTATTTTCAATAGAAATGGCATTACAGATTCGTTGATGAAGGTTAGACATGCCAAAAACAGTTCCTCCTGCAAAATCATATCCAGTTGCTTATTTTTAATTGAGTAACTGTTATGGTGGCATTAAGTATTGCCTAGTCTGTGAGAAAAAGTTGCCCCTCAAATGCATTAATTAACGTTTCAGAGGGTCAAGATTTCAAAATTTTTCCGGGGACCATGCCCCGGAACCCCCTAGGATTGTCGCGCCTTCGGCGCTCATGATGATAAAAATTCGGTCAGCAATGGCGCCCCCGCGTTGGAAATTTGCTGCCGCTGCCTCTGCCGCCGGTTACCATTAATACTTTTAATTCAACTTTTGTCACTTCTATGTATCATAAATACCATCTTTGACACAAATGCTCAGTCGCTCGGTGATGAATTCTGCATAATGTGTGGGGAAGCTTTCGAATTTAGCGTAGAGCGTAGAGAGGCGTCCTGAATTCAGCGTAATACGTAGCCGGCCATCAGAATTTAGCGTAGAGCGTTGTCGGGACCCCCCCCCCCCCCCTTGGGGCCCTCACATCCTCGTCACATCCTCTGACGTATCGGAGCGACGAACTGACACTGGCTGTTGTTCTCCTCCCAGGGGACTGCGTCTTCCCGTTCGAGTACAACAACCAGACGTACGACTCGTGTACCCTGGACGGCACAGGCGACTTCCCCTGGTGCTCCATGACGCCTGTGTTTGAAGACAATTGGGTGTACTGCGAGGGCGGTATGTTGGACAGTCTCATCGTAACATTGATTGAAGTCAAACATCATTCTCGCGTTAGTCATTTGAAGATACATTTTAGATGCGATAAGCATCTTCACTTTATGTTTGTATTTCCCATCGTTGTCCAGGTGGGTGCGGCGGTACATTGAAGGACGCCCAGGGACGAGTGGAGTCGCCCAACTATCCTGTCGGTTACCCTGACAACCAGGACTGCAAATGGCTCATCCAGCCGCGTGGAGGCCTTGCCTCGGTCAGCTTCGGCGACTTCTCTCTGGAGGCCAGCGGTAGCCTGTTCTCCACCTGTCCGTTTGACTATGTCCAAGTCACTGCATTGGACGGAACAGACACCGGTAGGCTGTTAAAAGTAGCTTTAGAAAAGTTCCCATTGCATTGTACATTTCTATCTTTTATTTGTAATACATACAATGAACTTTCACTTGTCCTTTGCACAATGCACATTTCGTACATGAATCTTGAGAACTCGTTCTTGTTTCCCTCCTCAGGCCAGCACTGCGGTACAGATCCCCCTGCAAACGTCACCTCTCATACAGACATTACCATCCAGTTTGTGTCGGACTCCAGCATCAACAGTCGCGGGTTCTATTTCTACTACACAGTGGAGGGCGGCGCGCCCGGGACACAGGCGTGTGGAGGAGAACTGACGGGGACCAGCGGCGAGGTCCAGTCTCCCGGGTAGGTGACAACAAAAGAAGAGAGAGAGAATTTTTGGGCAGCATTTAGAAAATGTCCCATAGTAGTGCCACCTCACAAAATGGTAGTCTCAGACAGACTACCTTGTTGGAGCCAAATTTGGACGCTAAATTGGTGACTGGGAAATGATCAGTCAATGCCAAAGTCTGATTAGAAAGCATGAGAAGCCGGGATTCGACCAATGACTGCAAGGCCTACTAAAAGATGCCCCCAACTATTGCCCTGCACTTGCCATTCTTTTATTTAATACCCAGATATGCTAACCTTTCTGTGTCCACATCTCCAGCTTCCCGGCGCACTACGACAACAACGTGGACTGTATATGGACCCTGCCTCCCCGTGAAGGGACCAGCGTCACACTCACCTTCGCAGAGTTCACCCTGGAGCACGTGGAGGAACACGAGCTGGGGCAGTACTCAGGCTGTATCTACGACTTCGTGGAGATCTTCGACGGTCCGACTCGCCTCGGTTAGTGCACGGAACTGCACTATTCTTTGATTTGAACAGATCTTTAACAGTCTCAAACTAGTCTATGTCTCATGATATGCTGGTAGAAAAATTCGCAATGCTTTCCACCATATATCAAGTAAGGTTTGTTGCAACACAAGACGTTTTCTCCTCGAAACTTATGCTGCCACTCACAGAAGAAAGGGCCACTTTGCAAATCATTGGATATAATTTTAGAGCATGTTTAGATTATATTCTACATCTAGATGTTTACAGCGCTTCTAATTAGCGTGCATGCAAAGAAGTATATTATTGTTGCTACTTCGCAGCACAGTTTGATTACGTTTTATGTTGAATTGTTTCCTTTAAACGTAACTGCCCACTCTCCGTAAAGGCCGGTGGTGTGGGGAGAAGGCTCCAGATCCAGTCACCTCCACTAACGGACTAAAGATCCGCTTCAAGACGGACGACCATACAGTGGATTCCGGATTCAAGTTCTCCTATCAGTACAGCGCCTGAATAAGCAGGTAATGGCAGATATATCTTCAATATCATTCGCAGCGTCGTAAGAGTTATTCCATTCAAAACTTGGGGCGAGGAGGAATTTCTGTTGTAGACCGAAAGAAAACCGAAATGAAACGCCAAAGAGCAATACATCTATCCACACGGATTATGAGATCCATCATCCACTTGCATATATTTTTCCGCAAATGCTGTTTTCACAGAACTGAAAACCCCATAGAGCACATTGTATAGAATCAAAGAGTTCTCATCAACAGTTGATGAAAGCTCCTGGATAGAATAGATAAAAAAACAAAGCTAAGGAAAAATTGCATTCATCATCCGATATTTTGCAGTCGTCTCTTTTAGGCATTGATTTTATTTTCTTTTGCAGAGGTGGACTTTCCAAAGTGAACCCAGATTCGACCATGACTTGGTGCGTCTTTGATCCTGTCTGATGGAGATTTGTGATGTATTAAATGGTGGAATATAGAACAGTTGATATGTAGGATCATCTGTTTCTTTTAC
Source organism: Branchiostoma floridae (assembly GCF_000003815.2). Classification (NCBI taxonomy): domain Eukaryota; kingdom Metazoa; phylum Chordata; class Leptocardii; order Amphioxiformes; family Branchiostomatidae; genus Branchiostoma; species Branchiostoma floridae. The sequence continues at coordinate 17,178,425 of NC_049982.1, forward strand.
TGCTATTTTATCAGATACATGTACTAGTTGATTGCCTAAATGCATATCAGAAGTCAATATTCCATACAGAAGTAACGGTATTATAATTGCACAAGTTTCCTTTTTCTTAATTCTTCATTAGAATTCCATATTCAATATAGAAATGAAATGCTTCACAATTACCATTACAATGGTGCTTTGAAGTCAACATGCCAATGATACAACCCATTTACCCTGTGACCCTCCATATATTGTGAGTTGAAATTGAGTTGTGCGTTGGAAGTCCATGTTTGCTACACGGTAATGAACGTATCAATAAAGAATTTTACGCTATGTTTGGTCCTCCATTTCCCCCATATCCCCACAATCATCCCTGGTCCATCCCCATCCTTACAGGCGGACAGGTGTGTCATTGGCATATCTTTGAGAGGACAGGCGACTTGCTATAACCTTGCCTGACTCGGCCTGATGCGGATCAGATAATAGACACTCCGCTACTTCTTAGGAACAGCAATGACAGCCACGCATTTCTTCACCCATTCCTCTGACGACATCGTTGACAGCATGAACCTGGAGAAGTGGAGTCAGTGAGGATCACGTGCGGATTTTTGTGGTATCATCACTCAATCCACATCTACTAAAGTAAATATGTCAGATATCACATATTAGGATAAAGGAATGGAACTTGAAGATACCTGGCCACATCTGCCCGGCACATCCCTCGCATCCCCTCCCTGTCATGTACCTGCTCACCTTCCTCAGTCCGGAACTCCATTTCTAAGGAATACAAGAAAGCCACGATTGTCTTTTCAATGGTCTCATCCCAAACCTTGCCCTTCTCTCGGTGCCCCCCCCCTCCCCCCAGTGTCCAGACGATACCTCTTCAGTATAGTTCTAAAGAAGTGTAACACTCAGTGAAAAGTAGGAAACAACTGAATCATACCGGTCACAGGGCCTGTCAGAAGATGCGGTGCCTTAACGGCTGTAAAGTCGATGTCATCGCACCCATGAAGGTACTGCTCCATTTCCGCCAGATTTTTGAAGATTCGCCCAGTAAATAAAGGCTTGAAAACCCAACGCAAGAGAAAGGGTGGTGGGTCTGACGGGTCGTCTGAAACAAGGACAAAGGCAAGTATGTCAAGGCATGCATATATGGACAATATACTTGGGCAGTTGGGGCCTTTGGTTACCAATGAACGTGTTAATACCCCTGTCACATTTGGCGAAAATCGATGTCGGACGACGATTCTGCTGCAATCGCCCGAGCCTCGCTTGTAATAATAACTTTATCGTGAAACAATTGTACAAGGTACAAAGTATGGCTTATATGTGATGGGGACTGTTTTCAGGTGAAAAGCACGCGCAACTCTCTGTCGATCTTTAATAAATATGGCCGATCTTCCATCGATAGGCCCGAAGATCGTGGATAATGTGACAGGGGTATATATAAGGAACACTCACACCCAATACACGCTTGCTCATTGCCTAGCGAGGATTGAATGTGACTCAACAGGTAAATATGTAGCCCATTGAAGATTAGGCTTCGGTTTGCCTTTATTGCCTATCATTTAAAGCATAAGAAACCTATTCTACCTGCCTTCATCCGAAAATACATCTTACCATAACCTGCATTCTCAAAAACGTGGACGCATCTGCCGACATATCCTGTCATTTGGAGGAAGGAAATGTATATGGCTGTGCTACGGGTTGTAAAATCAAAATATCAAAGCAAGATGAAACTTTTACCAGTGAGGTACCAGGACGACACACAGACCAGCCGTTTGATGCTGTTCTTCCTCATGGCAGAAACAATCACCTTCATGGAGTCTGTGTAAAAGGTGACTGCTGACCAAGGTGCGCTCTTACCTACAGTAGGTAAGGAACCGTGATGTAAGAAACATGGACACAAGGAAGATGTCTGGTGCTTCAACGTATTTTCTCAACCTTCTGCTGAAACTCTCTTCAGCTAACTGGAAAACTGCACTGCTTCGAGAGGGGCAGCGGGGCAGTTAGCATAATGTATTCAAACCTTACACTAACTGATTAAACCAGCAATTGCCATATGTTACTGCATCGGCAAGTGGGGTGTGAAAGAAGCAACTACATACTGCTAAGTAATATACATACATCAAAGATACATACAACAAAGACAACCCGATTGTCCCCTCTTTTGATCAACTATATCTTTGAAAATCAAATATCTGTACATGTGCAAGACTCTGTTGTTTGGCACTTAAGACGATCCCCCGTTATCTTAGTTTGCCCTCAATCATTACAAGACGTCTAAAACGATTTTTCCCAGTAAACTAGAATATATACCACTGTTGCTTTTCCATGGTACACATCTACATATATCCAGGGTACATATCTACATACATCCAGGGTACATATCCACATACTTCCCAGACAGGAGAGGACAACATCCTTGTCCTGCAGATGTGGTTCTATCGACTCGGGAGAGGAGAAGTCGATCTTCTCAATCTGTGGAAGATGAACAGAAAATGAGCCTGTAACATCACTGTCGGCAAATATTGATCCGTGGGGTCATGTGGGGTAACTGTAGGGTGTTTGATCTCAAAGTTCAAATTCTGTCATGCTGCCCATCTTGTGCCCTTGGCAAAGACACTCAACATGCCTGTTCTCTGCACCGAGACGTAAAATGGGTAACTGATCACTACGCCGAACCGGGTTGGGGACTGTATTTTCGTCAAATTTAAATCGGGGTTTTCGGAAAAACCTGTCCAGTCCAGACAGGGAAATGGGGCGGAAAACCCTGTCCAGTCTGAAAAGAGGGTCTGCATAGGGGTTCCTGGCAATGCTTAAAACTATTACTAGTACTTCAGACAGCACTTACACTGATACACATATTTTCTCATGTAGTTAAACTGTTCTGTATGTATTGCATGTACAAGATGCCATACACTGTCTGTATCCTCTACAGTTGTCGTGCAATAAAGTTCTTCTTCCTAACTATATAGAATCGGCAGCATAATGAGTGACCCAAAGGTGCAATATGCATGCACAGAAAGTTCTGTCAAATGCAAAGTACCCAATTAACACTTATCTGGTAGGACATGAGGGGGAGAGAATTACACCCATTGTCCATCAAACAAGGGATAGTGAGTGTCAGTCAATTTCGGGTTGTTAAATAGTGGCAATACATTTCAAAGACAGGCTTTGAAAGGTTTTCTCTAAATGATAAGTGTGCAGCACTCAATTTGAGAGCTGGTCTGTTTAAATCCTGGTTTAATAGAATGGCTGTGAAAGGTTTCAATATCAACACGACTTTAGTACACAATGTTATAATATAACACATTATATTTTACAATGCACTACCATAAAGCCGAGATGGCATTTTTCAAACCCTAGTACAAGTTAAGAGCTATATAGAACTATGTATCCTTTTAAAATAATGTGTTTTATTTGTAAAATTATGCCATAAGGCTAATAGCATGTTCAGTCTCAAAGACTTAAAGAGTAGAAGTTTTTTATATGATCAAGGAGCTTTTATCAAATATTGATAAAAGCTCCTTAATATGATGCACAGAAGTAACAATGATGGATGATTTTTGTTAAGTTATAATTTTTGTATGACATTGTGTCACACTTCAAGTTGATGTTATTTCTGTGCTTAGCCATATTAAAGATAAAGAAATGTTGTTGTATACTAGTACTTAGTAGCTTACAACGTATACCCCCATGCAGACCCTCTTTTCAGACTGGACAGGGTTTTCCGCATTCCGGACTGGACAGGTTTTTCCGAAAACCCCCGATTTCGGGCGTTTGCTCATTTGGATGTTCGTGACGAGACAAATAATGCGACGGTAACCGGTAAGGTAAGAGGCGGTGGGAGGAAAAGGGTTGGGCTCCGCCTCCTAATACCATGCGGACACAGTGTGCAAGCGAACCCAATGCCCCTATTGCATCAAACAATAGGATTAAATAACCTTATCAAGCTTGTTGATCTGTGTATATGTCACTGTTCAAATAAGTTATCCAATTGGATCTTTCCTTGTCCGTCTAAGTAAAATATTGATCAACTATAGAATGCTCTTTTCGCTATATTAAATAAGCAAATATCTTTACAGCAAAGTTTGAAACCATTTCCTACATTGCTTGTAAAACTAAATAATCGTTTACCATAAACACGCATGACACATGTACATACAAACGGTGAAGTGATAAGCGATGCAGTGATAGGCTAGGACAACATCCATGAAAGCTGTGTTGAAAAAAGCCTCAGCTATGTTACACAAAAGGTACTGGAAAGTACCTGATAAACACTGTCACTACTAGAAAGGCCGACATTTGCTTAAGAGCAAATACAGCATATTTCAGCCATACCCCTTCCCACGCAACATTGGACTGTTCCAAATCACCCCTGCGCAAAAATGGAACATCCTCTTAACAGTACATTATCCCCCAAAGTGGACTGGTATTGTGAATTGATTCCAGGTAAAAACAGAGCTTGCTTCTATTTTTCAGAAAATGACAATAATCACACCTTCCATTCAGAAAATTTTCATCATGACTGAAAATTGTTGAATGACTTCATGTAATGTCATTAACAATTTTCAGTACGATAACTAGGTGTAAGTTTAAAAAAGTATAAGCTCCTTGTGATGTGGGTACATTTATTATTGCAGTGAACTTTTTTTATTCAAGTAGGGCATACGATTTAATAATAATCAAGCAGGTGCAGGTACTGTAGGAGCGTTTGTTTTCTTCAAGCTGTAAAACTGTTAAACTGTTTTACTTTGTATGCAATCAGCCATCGAGCCTATTCTTATTTTAGTTTAACAACTTCCTGCCAGACCCGGAAGATACGATTGAACCTTGTTCGAGGATTTATTTTCGTCTGTCTGGTCAGTCTGTTCATACCCTGGCGCTGAGAGTGTTTTATTGGGCCGAAACTCTGGCAGTTTAAAGTTACTTACAATTTAAATGTTCAAAGTTTATGTCAAACAACAACAGCACTAGGAAATGTGGCCACTATAGACAGGTGGTCACTATAGAGAAAATGCTGATCTATTGACTAGGAGCCATACGTTACACATGATTTCAGTACACTGATCATTAATCATATAAACATTGCACAGGTAAGCCAATTGTTTAGATGTACAATTAAGTTCAAATAATTCTGAAGAGAAATATTGATGAGAAAATAATCATTCTCGCCACTGTCTAACTTATAATTACGTATCAAAACTAAACGCAGATTTTCTAACTAACGCACCTTTTGCCGACTTCATCAAGGGACCGCCGGCTATCAATCAAACACGGCTGTTGATTAGACTTAGAGTTTCAAACAGTCATGTGCTGTGTGCCAGTTGACAGCGAACTTCATGCTACGTGATGTTTTACATTGCTTGGACCTTCTTTCCTACAGCGGTGCTTCTACAAAATATTTAGACTGTAACACTGAGTCCCACATGTTTTATAGAATAGAATTTGACGCAGAACAGCGTTTTTTGCTGGGTATTTTTCTTGAAACATGTCCGTGGGAATATCAGCGAGGCGGCGACGTAGGGATATCAGACCGTCAACAAAAGTCGCACGGCGGCTAACGGCGCAGCGAAGATACTAGCGCTATAAATAAGCGCTTCAACTAAGGATGGCAACCCGTACAATATTTTTGTATACTGTTGAGCTAAGTAAAGTTTGTTGTTTATGAGGTTTTAGTTGTCTTTGAAGCTTTGACCCGAAATATTTTAAAGTCAAACTGCTGAAGAGAAGTAAGTGACTGCTACGATTATCGTAGATATGGCCCTAAATAAACTAATAAAAGAAGCCTTCTCAATAGTCTAAAATGCAAGAGCTTCCGGGGGGGGGGGCTTCGCCCACCTGGGTCCCCCCCCCACAGTGGCCCTGCCCCTGGACCCCGCCTGGGACATTCGGCGGCCTCCGGACCCCTGTCCGACGCTTTGAAAAAATCCTGGCGAGAAGTCTGTACGGTCTGAGTCTTCAAGTTAACGTATTGTGTGGTCCCGCTTATGAATATTAATTAGCCTTCGCTTTCCTCTTCGCTGATTGGCTGAACCATTAATTGAATTAACTCTTCCTGCCGGCTAGACGCAGGTGCAGATGTCGGCTCTGTGGGGTAAACGTCCGAAAGGTCATGGCATGGAGAACGAAAGAAAACCAATTTCGCCTAAAAAAAGTGCTGTAATTAAGCATTTTACAGTACTTTATGCCAAAAATTTTACTTCGATCATTTTACCAACTATCTTATGCCTATCTGTACCAAATGTTACTCATACCAGGGTACAGGGGTGCAAAATATACCGTTATAAGACCGTCAACAACAGTCGCACGGAGCTAACAGCGCAGCGAAAATACCATCGCTAGCGTTTCAACTTCGGATAACAAGTTATAAGTACTGTTGAACTCAGTAACGTTAAAGCTTGTTTTTAGTTGCCTTTGACGGTTTGACCTGAAATAGTATTACGCTAAACTCCTGAAGAGAAGTTATTACGACCTTCGGGCCGGTCGACATCATAGATATGCCCCTAAGAACATGATACCAACTATCTAAAGCCTATCTGTACCATAGTCTAAACATGCGAGAGCACTTGAGTGCGGGCTATACCGCTATCCCCCTGGCGGGAACAGTCGCTCGGATATAACAGGGCAGCGATGAGGCCATCGCTTAGTGATTCAACTTAGGATTAGCCTGTTATAAGTCCTGTTGAGCTCAGTAGCGTTAAAGCCTTTGATTTTAGTTGCCTTTCACGGTTTGACGCGAAATAGGTATTACGCTAAACGGGGTGAAGAGAAGGTTATTATAAGTGACTGCTGCGAATTATAATAGATTTGCCCCTAAGAACTGATACCAATATAAAGCATTTTAAAATTGTTTAAGTCTAAAATTTTGCTTGAATCTTGTTACCAAGTATCTAATGCCTATCTATACCAAATTTCAGGTCATTTAATTGTAATACCAGGGTACAGGAGCCAAAAGTGCCTTTTTTGGTCAAAAATTGGCCAAAAATCGCAAAAATAAGCATTTTGTTGCACTGTACACCAAAAGTGTTATTGAATTTATATGAAGGGATTATCAAGGCACATCTGTGTCAAATTTCAGCTCATTCGGTTGCAATACCAAGGTACAGGAGCCAAAAGTGTCCTTTTTTGGTCAAAAATTGGTCAAAAAATCGCAAAAATAAGCATTTTGTTGTACCGTACACCAAAAGCGTTATTGAATTTATATGGGGGCATTATCAAGGCACATCTCTGTCAAATTTCAGCTCATTTGGTTGTAATACCAGGGTACAGGGGCCAAAAGTGTCCTTTTTTGGTCAAAAATTGGTCAAAAAATCGCAAAAATAAGCATTTTGTTGTACTGTACACCAAAAGTGTTATTGAATTTATATGGGGGCATTATCAAGGCACATTTCTGTCAAATTTCAGCTCATTTGGTTGTAATACCAGGGAACAGGGGCCAAAAGTGTCCTTTTTTGGTCAAAAATTGGTCAAAAAATCGCAAAAATAAGCATTTTGTTGTACTGTACACCAAAAGTGTTATCGAATTTATATGGGGGCATTATCAAGGCACATCTCTGTCAAATTTCAGCTCATTTGGTTGTAATACCAGGGAACAGGGGCCAAAAGTGTCCTTTTTTGGTCAAAAATTGGTCAAAAAATCGCAAAAATAAGCATTTTGTTGTACCGTACACCAAAAGCGTTATTGAATTTATATGGGGGCATTATCAAGGCACATCTCTGTCAAATTTCAGCCCATTTGGTTGTAATACCAGGGTACAGGGGCCAAAAGTGTCCTTTTTTGGTCAAAAATTGGTCAAAAAATCGCAAAAATAAGCATTTTGTTGTACTGTACACCAAAAGTGTTATCGAATTTATATGGGGGCATTATCAAGGCACATCTCTGTCAAATTTCAGCTCATTTGGTTGTAATACCAGGGTACAGGGGCCAAAATATACAGTTTTGGTCTAAAATTGACCAAAAAATCTCAATAAAATCATTTTAGAGGCAGATATGAAAAAACTGAGAAAAAAGCATCAAGGTATTGGCCCATTCTACCCCTGTGCCAAATTTCAGATCATTCGGTCCAGGAACGGCGGAGATGAATCACTTTGAAGATTTGACAGGAGAAAGAAGAAGAAGAAGAAAGAAAGAAAGAAGAAACATTACGAATACAATATATTTCACCATACTATGTATGGCTGAAATATAAAAATGTATCAAGTATAACATACATCGTACACATGTGTCTAAGTTGGAAACAGACAGGATAAAGCGTGGGACCGCGTGGCGCAATCGTCAGCACGTTTGATCAGGTCCAGAAGGTCCTGAGTTCAAACCCCGACGTGTCACCGATCTTGTGCCCTTGGGAAAGGCACTTTACACGACTTTCCTATATAGGCTACAAAAGTCTTCAGCAAATTGAAGTTGGTAGCGTCAAAAACGGAAAAAAAAAAGCTAACCTTGAAGTCCTTATCAGGGACCAGATCTTTCATCTTGTCCGGGTTCCTGACCAGTGCGGTGACATCATGGCCCAGCGCAAGGGCCTGCTTTACAACCTCAACACCTACAGGACAATATAGCAATCACTGTGACTGGCGATCTGAGAGGGAAATTCCTAATACATGTAGTTTTTTGTTCTTTTCACCTGTTTTTGAAAAAAAATCCACCTATTCTTGAGCACTGAAAAATCTTTTCTATCTTAATTCGTGTATACAACTGTATTTCAAATCCAATATATTGTTGGTAAATAAAACAGCAACATTGGAGTTTTAAAGCTAATAAAATCGTACACTGAACAATAACTCGGTGGACGCACAAGTTACATATTAAACATGATCTTTAACATACCTGTAGGACCAGTCGCCCCAAACACTGCCAATTTCATCGTGCAGATGGTCAGAGTCGCCTTTTCAAAGCTCGTGTAGGGAATATTATCACTTCCTTTATTCAAAGGGCAAAAAAGGAAATTAAATGAATGTACAATTACAAGGGCCTCGTATTATGCAAGAAGCACGGGGTACTAGCTAAATATTAACGGTCTCTTTATAGTTTTATTCGTCAGATGGACCAATGTAACTGTCACTTTTTGTGCTGTTTCCTTCTTTTACAAAATGCAGAATAATGTCTGCAGATTTACAAGTCTGACGACCTATGTCCTGATCAGTACAATTACAAGGGCCTCGTATTATGCAAGAAGTATGTCTCTATGCTGATGATACGGCAATTTTTTGCTCCAGTGATGACACTAGGTACATTGAAGCCACTCTGAATTCAGAACTCTCTCATATAGCTACATGGTTCCAGTTAAACCATTTGACCCTAAATGCTTCAAAGACGAAGTGGATGCTCTTTGGGAGCAGTGGTAAGCTTAAGAAAGCACATCCAGTGTCAATCAAAATTGGACTAGAGTCAATAGAAAGAGTGGTTTCATTTAAATACCTAGGGCTTATTCTTGATGACAAATTGTTGTGGAATGAACATGTTGACAAACTCTGCTCAAAGGTAACCCAACGAGTAGGTTTACTCAGACGTCTTAGACCTTGTTTCACTGTAAATATAGCTGACATGTTGTATAAAGCAATGGTACTACCCCTTATGGATTACTGTGACACCGTGTGGGATAGCTGCGGAGTGGGGAGACAACAACAACTCCAAGTGCTACAGAACCGGGCTGCCAGGGTAGTTCTGCAACTCAACCTACAGGCCAGCAGTGTCCTCAACCTTCATGAGAAGCTCAGCTGGCAGTACCTTGCAGGGAGAAGGCGGGATCATGTGTGCATTATGGTTTACAAGTGTATCAATGGGCTAGCACCAACATACCTATCATCCATCTTCTCTCACAACCACAACTTACACAATTACCAAACCAGACAGACATCACTCCTATACAAACCCTTTTTCAAGACCACAACAGGACAGCGTACATTTTCATACAGAGGTGCTAAACACTTTAATTCACTTCCAGCCTACATTAAGCAAGTTCAAAGCCTAAATTCATTTAAGTCAGCTTTGAAAGACATAACATAGTCTCAGTACTGAGTAGTGACCTCTGACCTCCCAAACTGTTGACCTTGGATCGGATTATGATTTTGATTTATCTGTGTCTTTCATGTTTCAGTTGTATTTATATGTTCCGACGTATATGTCTACTTTTCTCTCTGTAAGTTTTTATTTCCTTGTATGTATATGTGAAACTGGGCCCTATTGAAAACCAGTGTACCAGCACTGAATAGGCTACCCAGGTGTATGAAAATAAACAAACAAACAAACAAACCAGAAGTAAAAGCCTAATGGTCTTTCTAACTTAGTCAGGCATTCATACCGCCTTGAACGGCAACGTGACACTTGTACAGGGTGACCTAAAAAAACCCTGGTGATCACGATTGCCATGCATTCATGTACTAAATATTACTCTCCAAGCGGAGGTTCGGTCTTTTTTTACGTGTCTTCGGCGTTTTTTTCGGTCTTTCTATTTTGTAGTTTTCTTTATGTCCCGCGGCCAAGACGGCAAGAGACAAAATGAAAACGGTACAAAACAGAAAGCCCAATAAAGACACCTAAAACACGAAAAACCAGCTAGTCGGAGCCGAATTATGCTTGAAGATGTCCTAAATATCACATCATATCCATCGATCACTTTGGTTTAGTACATCTATTTCAATTAGCTCGTTTTTACGGCTTAAATGTGGCACGTTTTTGTTTTCGTGAATGCATCCTTACATATAGGACCTCACGTGACTTGAAAAAAACGGTAAAACGAGTTGCAGAGATTAAAAATGGTGAGAAAAATCTCACCTGTACATCTTCTGGGACATTAACAAACGATGAGAATCACTCTCACCTTGCAGTTGCACCTTGCAAATATCAGCAGATATCTGGCAAATACCAATGACCCGTGATGTTCCACACAGTTCCTACAATTCCACGTGTTTTGGGGGATCAGGAACTTGAGTCACTGCTTGAACTTTGTGCCCTGTGACATAAGTGGACTGTGACCTCAAACAAAAGGTTTCGGTGAGTCAAGCTGACAATGTAGTCAATTGACTCAATCCAAATCGGACTGTCATTACAACTAGGACACATGCAGGGAGGAACCACTAAATGAACCTTTCATTGCAATACACGTGACCGTTTGCGATGTTACCAAGGATAAGGCAGGAGTGTCGGTTTTCGAAATGCCAACTAGCGGTCGAAAACCAAACGAACTCTTACTGCACGTTTAGCTACATTGCAAACCTTGCGAATTTACCTCCCATTCAGATTTAGATTTATCTCGTTTGTTTGGGTACAATAAAGCGTGAGGTTGACCAAGGAGCTTGATTTTTAACCTCCTTGGGTTGACATTTTACACCCAGAATATTGAAATGACACCAGGATTTCACCCCTACCCTAGTGGACCAGTCTAGTCAGTGAGAAAGCATTCAGGTGTCAATTGTGCATATATTGGGCAAAGGATAGAAAATATAAATTTTCATCAGTCTATACATATGTATATATTCCTGGTCATACTTTCTGTCACACGAAAATCAAGACCATTGCATACCCAGTACATTCATGAAAACGGACCAAGACAGAAGACTCAACATCGTTTTGTTTAAAATCTACCCACTACCAATCATCACAGTATCACAGGTAGATAAAAAAATACGTTCATATACACATAAAAACAACTACTACTTATACATATCTTTGGTCAGATTGTAAGAAATTCTTGTGCCGGAGAAAAGTGCACATTATAAAAGTCACTGCAACAAAGACGTAATACATTATATAGTACAGTAAATCCTATAAAAGGTAGCACACCCACATTTTCTAAGTTTCCGCTGTAGTTCTACTACAGATGTGTACAGGTAACCATCCCTGTTGTCGTTTTTAAAATCCCAATGTGAACGAAATTGTCAGTAAAAAGGAGGCTACAGCCACATAGCAAGAGGTTAACATGAATTCAGTTTAGGTGTGGCCTTGAGCCAATGTCGAATCAAGTGACACACGGGGTGTTTTATCTTACTCGAATACGGAAATATTACAAAAATCTTGCTCCTCTTTATATAAAGGAAAACTGTATCTTAAGAGACAACTCATTAGCATTCATTTGCTGATATCACACCGAAGAGTGGGCTTCCACTGGTAGTTTGCTTGCTTCCGACTCAGTCTGTCCATCATGGAGCTCTATGGCTTCTTCTGGCACGCACTTCTCCTTGTGTGGCTCAATGTGATCAGGGTGGAATGTTCCGTCACACTCCGAGCACTTCTTGGGTCCGTGCGGGCCGACGTTTTCCCAAATGTCTTTAAACCCAATGATCAGCAGCATGACGTTCTTAATTAGGAATACAGACACGTCTTGGTTGTAGATATTCCACAGAAGCATCCTGATGACAAGGAAGGGAACGTTCACTAACAACATGAAGAGGAGGGAATAGAGCACTCCGAAATTTACGGATGCCACTTCACCATCCGACCTGTTCTTCCTCAGTTCAAAGAGGGCGACTGTGGGGAGGAAGAAGACGATGCACGCGAAGGAAAGAATGGCGTTCTCCAGCTCAAAGGTTAAGATCACCCGCGATTCCTGCACAAACAGGATATCCAGTAACTCTAGAGAGTCCAGGATGTCGAAGGTCACACCCAAGGCGAGCCTATCTACGTAGTTTTTCCTGTTGGTGTGCGGCTTGGCGTCGTGATGCCCGTACAGGAGCAGAAGGAACAAAGGGGCAGACAATGCTAGAGTCGTCTTGAGTGCGTTGGGGCCGAACCAGTCGTGGTCGGTGAGTTCGTCTGCTATCTCCCATTTGAAAATGATGGCGACCCTGGGGACGTACAGACAGGCGTACACAAACCACGAGATAAAGGCGAAGGGCAGCTCATCACCGATCCGGGCAAGGCCAGGCGACATCCACTTCTGTCTGAAGTACCGGTACGATGTTATGAGCGCGTACAGCCACAGACAGACGACCACGATGTCCGCAGTGATCCAACCTAACCAGTTCAAGTTCAGGTAGAAGGCCAAACAATAGTCGAGCAGGGCGCCTTGGCACACAAGAACCAACACGCACAACACTTTTTCTTCCAAATTATCTCAATGTGTTGACAAATATGTTCCCTCCAAAATGGTAGGCGCCAAACGCCACTTACCATATGTCACTCCTGACCTTAAACGGTTAATGAGGAAGAGGGACAGATACTACAGAAAGACCCTAGGTCAAAAGTCACCTGAGAGAAAAGACAAGCTGAACGAGTATAAAAAAGAAATCAAGAAAAAGTTAAAGGAATGCTACTGGCAGTACATTGAATCTATTATAACTGACATACCCGTACCAGGAGATACTAGTGATAACACCAATAACTCCTCTGCAAAGCAAGGCACCAAGAAGTTCTGGAGCTTTCTTAAATCCATTAAGTCAGAAAGGTCTGGTGTTTCCCATCTTAGGAACAATGGTACCCTGGTGTCAGACAGTAAGTCTAAAGCTGACCTACTCAATCAACAGTTTCAATCTGTATTCACCAATGAGCCCTCAGATGACCCCCTGCCAGACCTAGGACCTAGTCCTCATGTCTGTATGGAGGACATCCAAATAGAGGTGAGTGGTGTTGACAAACTGTTGGGGAATTTAAACATCCATAAAGCCTCTGGGCCAGATCAAGTTCATGCCCATGTCCTGAAGGAACTCAGCTCAGTCCTCAGTCCCATCCTTCAGATCATATTCCAGAGAAGCCTGGACACCGGCATTGTGCCCGAGGCTTGGAAAGAGGCTAACATAGCCCCTGTGTACAAGAAAGGTGATCGTTCCAAACCAGAAAACTACCGTCCAATCTCGCTCACATCCATTTGCTGCAAAGTAATGGAACACATTATTGCCAGCACGACGATGACACACTTTCAGGATAACAACATTTTGTATGACCTCCAGCACGGTTTCAGCCACGGCAAGTCATGTGAGACCCAATTGCTCTCACTAACAGATGACTTGGCTGTCAATAGGAATAGTGGAATCCAGACAGACCTCGTTTTTATGGACTTCGCGAAAGCGTTTGATAAAGTCCCACACCGTAGACTGCTACACAAACTACAGTACTACGGTGTCCGAGGGAACACCCTTGTCTGGATACAGAATTTCCTGTTGGGCCGGTCCCAAACGGTTGTGCTTGATGGAGAGCGTTCGGACCCTATGCCAGTGACCTCGGGCGTTCCCCAGGGTACAGTGTTGGGGCCCATCCTCTTCCTAGCATACATAAACGATCTCCCAGAACACGCTGCAAATGCAAAGGTGAGACTCTTCGCCGATGATTGCATTTTGCAGATGCCTATCCATGACAGCTCTGATTGCGACAAGCTACAGGAAGACATAGATAACATCTGTCTCTGGGAACAAAGGTGGCTGATGGAGTTCAATCCATCTAAGTGTGAGGTTATGACCATACCATCGTCCAAAACACCTATCACCCACACATACACCCTTCACAGCCATCCACTAAACAAGGTAAGTACCACCAAATACCTTGGAGTCACCATCTCCTCCAACCTCACATGGGGCAGCCACGTCGACGCCATAACATCAAAGGCCAACAAAACTCTGGGCATGCTCAGACGCTGCCTGCGGGTTGCCAGCACGACGGCAAAGGAGAGGGCCTACATGGCCCTGGTAAGACCACACCTGGAATATGCCTGTAGTGTGTGGGACCCGCACACCCAAGATCAGGTGAGGCGGGTCGAGATGGTTCAGCGTCGAGCAGCCCGGTATGTCACCAACAATTACCAGTATACAAGCTCTGTCACTACACTTATAAACCAACTGGGCTGGCAGTCCCTACAAACTAGAAGGAAAAATGCCAGGCTTACAACTATGTACAAGATCATTCATAACAACATTTCCGTCCCACACGCGTCCAAACTGGTCCTGGCGACTCGATGCTCCCGCCGCACCAACCACGCTTTCAAGCTGCAGGCCATCGCGAGCAAATCCAACTTTTATAGGCTCTCGTTCTTCCCTCGTACCATCCAGGAGTGGAATGAACTTGAGCCTGGTGTGGCGGAGGCGGGGTCTCTCTCCCAGTTCAAAACTGAACTGGGGAGGGCCCTGCTGCATTGAGTCGCCCCTACACGTCCTTGTACATATGTAAATAACACTAACCCACCACATTCACTTGTCTTGTCATTTGCACCCACAGTTTCATTTGTTTATGTTCCTTTGTGTTACCTCTATTTTCCCGATGTTTGTATGTTACTTTCACCTGTAACTAACTAAGCATGCGCACTGCTATTAATCCCCGTCAAGGGGGCTGAGCAGTAGAAAAGAAGAAAAGAAGAAGAAGAACACACGGGCCGGAATGTTGCCGAAACGGGCACAAATGAGATTTGCAACCTCCCCCATTGTTAAAAACACAATCAGGTTAGAGATAAAAGTCCTTAATCCACCCAAGAAGTTGATGAAAGCTCCTTGATCCACCAAAGCATCAAAATATTACCAACCCAAAACGACACTGTTCTTTGTTTCTCTCCACAGGATCAACCCGGAAGTGGTTGAGCGCCTGACCCTTTTTCCCGCCAGTGGTCCCGCACCAAAGTTTCGTCTCGCACTAAAGTTTTTTTTTTTGCGAAGTTTCGACGGGAAAGATCGGGAAACGATTCAATGCGAAGCAATGCCACCACTCCGAAAAGGGGAAATTACGATGATTGTGTCTGTAGATGCTGACTGCTAATACCGATATTTCTGTTCCTGTAAAAAAACTTTGGAAATCCAATATTTCAATTCCAGTAACAAACTAGGCCTCCAACCTCTGTGACCCTCTGTGATATGTCACCCATGTCACCAGGAAGCTCATCTCACCATTGGTAGTGATCGAAGTTTCATAGAATTCGAACCTCCTTGGTAGCTAAACTTTCTTCTAAAACAAGCTTAAGGTTACACACAAATCAGATTTTCAACGACCACTGTCGACTTCTTCAGGATCAACAGGAGTTTCACGACTCAGGCCGTACCTTTACCCGATCCGATTTCAATCTTAACAAAGAACAACAGATGTATTGATTGTATGTATCATTAATAATTCAAATAAAGTCCTCATGTGCATGTATTATGTTCGTTGATCATTTTCTTAACCCAAATAACAGACGTAAATAATCTATGTAAAGAAAGTAGACTTTAATCAAATTTTCTGATAATTAATGCAAGTGAGGTCCACATCTGCATAATTAATGTTCAGTGTTAACCTGCACGTAACTATAAAATATCACAAGGATGAAATTCCGGTGAATTATTTACATAGTTACTTACAAAATATTGCTACATCAGTAAAACAGATAAATTTGGAGTATCGATACTATAAATTCCATCCACTTTTTCTAAACACAGAGACTATCGGCTGAAACCGCACTAGTATAAGGACTTCTATAAGGTTTCCCAAGGCTGGGAAACTTACATTTCTTATTGTTTTGGTTTTCTGACTATGTAACGTCAGTAATTCCCTGTAACTTTTTTTCTGAGTATGCTTAATTAGGCTAAAGACACCATAGTCACGAGAGCCTGAAACCGTAGGCATTCTCTTGACTAGGGAAACAATATTTCTTATCGATTAGTCTTTGCTAACATACACTTCTGTACACATCTATAATTCCCTATCCCCATCAGTTCTTAACAAATGGCTTACTCAATAATCATTTAGAAAATGTCATAATGCCATGGTGGTAAATGATGGAAACATTATTGCGACACTTGGTAGCTACTTTGATTTAGTTGAACATTTTCAGACATAAAGCATGCATGTTGTCTCTTAGAATATAATAATCATTTCACACAGTTCAGTAAAAGGTGACACTAGTTTATTTAGTGATTTATTCAATATAAACAGCATATCTCAGTACATATATGTCAGTATCGCAATACGTGCAAGGAGTTTATGACTATAACCTCCTTGATATGTGAGTATTTATGACCTAGCTGTATGTGTAATATTGCCTACTTGTGATAGTGAACAAAAAGTACAAAAAGACACTTTACTGTGCAATATTCTAAGTTGAAAATCTTAAAACAAAACTTTTTCATTGCATTGATTCCATAAACGATTGCCCATTTGTTAAACATGTTAAAAATCATAAGCATGCACTTCTGTGACTCTTCTCTAGGTGGCGTCCTACGAAAAACTACAATGTAGTCTTGGGTGTGTAATAGGTTCAAACGAAGTTATCATAACGGGTTGTCTATTGGTGACCTGGAATCATTAACATTCTTTTCTCCTGACAACACTTTTTCTCGTGACAACAATACGCAAAACCTAGAAATTGCGGTGAGAGTACGTCGGATTTTGCCCTTCGTACCTACTAATATCAATAAACTACCTATTATAATCGGCGATTCATTCTGTAATTTAGAATACGTCCAATTCTTTCATGCTACTTCTATAGTCTGCTGTCAATTACAAATGTACAAGCAATATTCATATATCTCAACCCTGACATTCATCTGTTCATATATTTTCCATATTATGATAATTTCATGTGGAGACCTGTAGTGCTTGACTCCGTATGTAGGATCCGAAGGTGGGCTTGTCATGGTAGCAGACCGGAAGAGACCGGCTGGTTGCACCGTACGTGTTGCCAAATTCATACCGTCTCTCTGTGGAAGGGAACATAGCATGGAACTTGTGACTCTTTTGTTGCGAGACCAACGTCAAGTATCACTCCGGATACGATACAAAATATCAATGCAAGAAACAAACAGCTGAGTTTATCTGATTTATAATTGCTTGTGTTAATCAAATGTTGTCTTTTAGCAAAAGAAAAGCACTGTAGGTATATATGTCTAATAGCAATTAAAATGTACTACCCAACAACTGTTAATGTGTTGTTTTGCATTTACGTCATAGTTAGTATAGTACCTAACAAGTAAGAAATGACTTACGAGGGATATATCCCGTGTATTTGGGCACCATTCCCTCAGGACGGTACAGACGTCTGTCCAACAACCCTGTGTCTTCTTCCTCTGGAGACTCATTTCTATAAATAGAACACAATGATTTATCAAATATCATTCATGAATATCATAAAATAAAGTCATTTTACATCTAGATGTACAATTTGCTCTTCCAGTGGCTATGGCGAATGTGGTTAACGTTGATTTACACAAAGAAAATCCTTGCTACGCCGTAAGGCTGGTAGATATTCTATGTTGTGTCCTGCAGTACCTTTCTAAGGTGACAGGGGTGTCCCGTAGCGACGAATGTCTGTCCATGTGGTCTTTCTGCTCGCAGAATCCGTTCTTGGCTACAACGGCGTACCGCCTGCCCAGGCCGACCTCCGTGATCTTCTTTCTGGGCACATATCCGGTCCAACCCGGCATGGGGGGTTCTAGAAATGATCTTTTGTCCTCTGCAAATAGAGATGCCCAAGTCTATTTGTAATTTTACTAGAGTCTGCATTTTGTTTCAATACAGCTAGGAACTCATAGTTCGAACAGAAGGACAATATTTCAAACGTTATCAGTCGTGTACTAAAATTAGCAACGTCTATCCTCTTTGATGACTTTATTCCTAGAATCATCAACTGCCGCACGTCGATATTATAGCAATGATGCTCGATGTTGTTCTGACGTTTTAGTACTAACTACAGAACAATGCGACAGTCTTTTCACAAGAAAAGCAAATTGTGGTGAGGACAAGTACAGCACAAAAGTGGCGGACATTGCACTCCACTAAAGGATGTTTTTCCTTTGTTAGAAACACTTCATAAAATATTCATCACAGGCTTCGATAGTCCATTTCATATAAGATTACTCTGCACATTACCTAGTAGGGTGACTTTTCTTGGCATGAAGCAGTCCATCTTTTGCAGGGTCTCCTCCTGGCTGGCGGTGGGTGTCATCCTCGGTGCCTGGGCTACGGTTGCCCGCAGTGCCCTGTCGGCTCGTACGGCGTCTTTTGTGTCCCCGAAAAACTCATTTATACTGAGGGCACTGTCGCGGCCGTACGTGCCGGCATCTTTGTACCTTTTGCGTGGGATGTAACCTGGAATGAACGGAGAGAGTCTTGCTTCACAAAGCCTTTATCGGGGAAGAACTGTTAGAACTGTTCTCACTGTACCGTGTATGTGGCACTGTTAATAAAAGTTTAAGTGCAGTGCCACATTGTCCTCGTCTGTCCAAAAGCAAAATAGAAAAAAAAAACTGGGTCTCTGAGAGCCCCGCAAATGACAGATCACTATGGGATGCAGCATGTGTACTCATATGTTTCGTTCTCAATCTGATACAATTGGGTCAGCTTGTGAAACTGTATGTCTGACTATGTCGATGGAGGTTAGGTGGTTTGTTTGTTTGTTTGTTTGTTGTTAATGTAAGTACTTAGCGTCTCTTCGGATTGACAGAACCCCTCACCAGCGGATTACTTATCAATCTTAGTCGTCTCTACGTAAGCCTCCGGTTAATCCATGCACGAAATCCACATCAATTATACCACATACAGCTTTAGATTTTAGCGTACACTAATAATTAGTAATATTAATAAGAAGATTACTTTTGTCTAATACGATTGAAACGTGGTTAATGCTAAATAGGACGGACGTCATCAGACCTTTGTTTCAGCACCTCGGACGGACCCAATGTCTACATTTTACCTCCATAGTTGGCGGAAGCTGCCCTACCTGTATAGCCCGGCACCATGCCTTCCGTCAGCCTCCTGGTCCCGTCAAACCTGGGCAGGTGGGCCAGTCTGGGCCCTGCCGCCTGGCCCGGGTCGGAGGTCGTCAGGGGGTTGTGTTTCACGCCCTGCGGGGAACCAGAAACAAAAGGTGATTCTACCGTGTAGTAATGGCGATAATCCTAGAACAACTCGTCTACATGCTGATGTAGTCGTGGCTTTTCTGCTTCGCAAGTTAATTTTTTTGTAGATTTTATCATTAAGGTTTCGGTTACATTAAAACGGTTTAGTTTCCTTCCTTTCTCTTATTCATTTCCCCTTGTTTGTCTTTCTTGTCTATGTCAATTTTCTTCCTGTAATTTTGCAAACTGTCCATCATAGCAGAAGTTAGGCTGGATACCAGACCCCATCCCGATCTCTCCACATGATAGATATTTTGGAGATCGGACTGGGGTCTGGTATCCAGGCTAAGCAGAAGTGGGGATTTTTTAAATAAATGAACTGATTTAAAGATCCGCTGTATAGATTAGACAGTCACTCCCGAGGACAAACTGTTTTATGCTCCAGATGTCATTGACAGATAGCATCATAGTACCAAATAACTCAATGACGTCAATGCTATAATTGTTACATTCTTTGAAAGACACATTGAGCTGTAATAATGTTCAAACCTGAAACGCCTGGTATAAACGTTAGACATTGTCAACTTTTGCTGTACTGCAGGACATATAACTTGTTACGGGTAACTGTGGTGTGGCAGAATAGACTCGCTGAACCGATTGACTGGTAGAAGCATATCTCTAGTTTCCATCTCAAGCCTTTCAGTAGGCTGAGAAAAATACACTTAGTAGAGACAAATAAGGCGAATAATCTTTCAGGACTTAGCCTGCATGCTATTGAAGGAGAGGCCCACATAGGAGACCATGTAAATGGTACTTAATTGTAATGCTTTATTACTTGTGTGGGTTTATTTTGCCATTATATCAACATAATTCCCGTTTCTACACATTTCTGTGGTGAATACCTCCAAGCTTCTGTCTTATCAGTTACGCCAATCGCAGGCTAACCGGCCACCGTGAAATGGCCGAGCCTTTTCCGAATTGTTAAAGCAGTGTAGCATTGTTTCATGAATTCAATCTTTGGAATATCATGGATCCTCGCGCAGTTCACAAAACAATGCTTACACTATGTACGGATCTTGGTTGCTTTTACGTCTCCAGGCTTACTAAGTTACAGGCCCCACGTGTCGTGTCCCCCCTCCAAGAGTTTACTGAGTAAAATGCGCCATGTCACACTATGTACAGTACTGTCAACGCTTATTACTTCTGGGTGCTTAATTTGACATAGGTTGGGAGGACTATTTGTCTAGCCACTTTATCGTTCCATTTTCTCCAACCTTCTCGATCCTTTGCCCACAGCGGGTTCGTTTACCCTTTTTCCTTTGTGGTAACCGCGCCGGAACAGTACGTCGTTCAGACGTATTTGCTCAAGGCCACAGAAGGGAACACGATGTGACAGGTTATATTTGTCGTCCACATTTGTCAGGCTGTCGATGGCTACGTTTTGTCAACTAAATGCACCTGTACTAATGTACAGTTCCGTTGATCATGCCACACTACACCATCCCCGGTAGCTGATAGTCTTAAATGAACCGTATCAAAACAGAACTACGAAGAGAGATGTCTTTGTAGGAAAACAGTGAATCACAAACTAAGACACCTTCTTGTCATTCTGATCCAAATATGATAAACAAACAAACAAACAAACAAACACGACAGGTTTAATGAACCGGGACAATCTTGGTTTCCTGGAGTTTGTGACATTGTGCAGGGACTTTCACTTTTGGGTTTTTCATTTCATAATCTGGCAAATTCATCGGGTTGTCTTGATGATCTCCGATTCGAAAGTTTCTATTATTTGAACTATTGTCTATAGCTAATTGAAAGCAAAATGGTGCCTAAGACGATTAAAAATCGTTGTAGTGGTGCCCCTTCACCACGACCCAGCAAATAAAAGGAAACGTAAAGATGGCATGCTCGTAAGGCAAAATGCTTTGTTGCTTTTGACTTCTTGGTGTTTGCCGAGAGTATATACAGTGAACACCTGGTTTATAATGAATATTTGTGGCGCCAGATCGACTTTTATCAGTATGAAACATCAACTTCTGACTGATATAACAGCGATAGAAGCGACCAGCGATGCTAATTGTGATAAAATGAAATGTATATAGTGTGGACATCGCATGACTGAAAGGTTATTCAAAATGAGTGATTGGTTCCAATTTTTGTCACGGGAAACCGGACAAGTCCTAGCGATATAGCACAGCTGTTCAATCCCGTTCTCAACCAATCTTGTCGTGACGTAGTGTTCTCCCCGGATAACATGCCGACGCAAGTTTCCCACCTCCCAGGACAACACAGTCACCAGGCAGCGTTTGTTATGGCGAACGTTAATGCACTTCACGACGTTACCTCATTACTAGTGTTGTGCGTGTTATAGACGGCGTTTCATGTGGAAGAAGTATCTTAACTTACCATTTCAAACTCAAGCGCTGGCTTGGGTTCAGTTTGCCACATGTTCACATATTTTGATTCGCGCTTTTGAACGTTGAATAAGGAAAGTATTAAAGACAACCACTTCTTTTCCTTCTAAAAGATATACAACGTCGACGTCACCGTTCAGTGTATTATCATTGATAAAATCGTTTGGATCCATAACACATTGTCTTGACAAGTAAAAACAACAGTGCGATGCTATGTTTCCATGTCATGGGAACAGATCTGATGGGAAGAACTGCCAATGAACCCAGAAGTTTCGGCAGTGGTCTGTCTGACACCATGTCCGTCGCCTTGGAAGCAGAACTTTGTTTACGTACTGTTCAACTCAGGCAGACAGTCAGTCCCACAGTGTTCGGCGACGCGGTGTATATCACGGTGAGATGTACCGTTCATGTGCACACACGACTTGGCATTTCTTGCCACGAAGTCTCCAACCAGTACTTCGCCACAGACGACGAATGAACTAGACTCTCGAGATCTGTACATCAGTATATCATACTATAGCTAGTATATGGCTTTGTAAATAAGTAAGATTTCGAAAACATCTGTGCATTCCAGCGGTAGTATTGATCTGTAGTTTGATCCGCTTTGTACACGACACTGTCCGTGTGAACATGTCTTATCTCCTTTGAACATACATATCAGACCTGTTTGATGCCTGCTTTTGCCCTTCCTGAAAACAAACGGTCCGACCGTCTGACGTAAATACTCTCACTGGCTCTGATGCCCGACAGGTCCGGCCCACCGGCAGTCCCCCACGGTAACAACTGGACCTGCCGATGTCCGACACCGTTTAAGTCTTACTTACCCATTAGTACAGAACTGCTTTGCGAAGATAAATGAGGGGGATAAAAACGCCACCCTTTTGAGAAAGTTCTCGGACCGTGTCTGGTTTGTTTACGGTCAAACAGCAACACAAGGACCTAAGAGGGGTAAACGAGATAACAGGTGGATAATACAGGGAATTGGGGTTCAATTCATACCCTGAACTTTAGCTTCCATGCGTACTTGCAATTGGATGCATTGCACTACCATCTGCTCTACAAGTGAATGGACAGCAAGTTGAATGACTCACAGACCGTGTCCATTTTGACACTACCACAGGCTCAAGTCACCAAACCGGACGGCGCCAAGACCGAACTCAACCTATGACTCAAATTATTGCTTAATTTATCTCCTGACTGTCGTTGACGGAGGAGATTGATAGTTATGAACTTTCCTTTAAATTTACTCAATAACATTCACAGAGCTAAAACTGTCACAATGCTTACGTCAGCAAAGAAGATTTGTTCATAACGGTGCGCATAAGCATACAAGGTAAATCAGCCTAATTGACATTGCTATGGCAACCACTTTCTCAACACCTTAGCAAGTATTATCGATTTTAGGAGCGCCGACATTTGGTTCAAAGTGAACCATGGTGTACCACGACAACAGTACGATCGTTGGGTGCTGTTGCTTGGAAAATATCAAAGTCAAATCAAAATGCTTTTACGGTTGTAAAGATTAAGTCCAAACAAGACATAATAAATGACCGGCAACTGCGTTGTATTTGTAACGCGTCAACAACGCAATGTAAACAGACGACCACTAAATAATGTGTCAACTAAGCACATTACTTAGAAACAAACCTCTTGTAAATTCTATATTACAAGCTCATAATGCTTTAGTATGATAGCTGAGTTCCGTCTTGAGTGCAAATGTACAGTTGCCCTTAAAACACATTACCGTTCTCCAGCAGAGCAAAGGTAAACAAGCCGACCACTCCACTGCTCGCCATAGTGGGGTTGCCATGGGGTTGACATGGTCTTTTGTAGCCACAGTGTATACACGAATGCGCTGACAGTTACGTACCACAAAGTGGAAAATATTTCAACGGACAAAATCGAATGTTTCCTAAAATATATATTTCCTTTGCAATGAGAGAGTCAAATAGTTTAAAGTCTTTTTCACTAAGGGGTCTTCAAATATTCTAGATGTCTGAAAGTTAACAATGCCGGTAGCTTACTGAGTGTTCATTCATTCGCCGAGACGTCGAAAACAGCAGTGCAATGTCTGTATCCGGAATGAAAAGAGCATTGAAAGCGTGTCGTATATAAAGAAAATATCATTGTTAAAGTTGACATATATTACTCACAGGAGTAATGTATTTTGACGTATATTACTCACAGGAGTATTGTATTTTAACACTATTTTCTTCTATACGACATACCAACACCAACCAATTAACATCGATGGTAATGAATGAATCAGTGTTTGTATCAGGTGAGATAGAGTATGCTTCCGAACAACATAGCGACCGACCGCTGTGCTTGTGTCCGCAAATGTACGGTACCGTACAAAATAATCGACTCAAGTGCGCGACTATCTTACAAGCGAACAAAGGTCCGCTCTAATTAGAGGATATGACACTTACACGTGCGTTCTAAGATAGCCTTTGAACGCTTCGACAATCAATCGTCGAAGGTACGTGACGCTTACCAGTTACAAAAACAAGGTTTTCAGTCAGGTCAGCCATTCCTTCACGATCAAGGTGACGGCTATGGCAAATTGTAGAGGCAAGTTTGACATGTATGATGGCAGCTTAAGCCTGCTTATTACTCCATATGCAAAAGTCACCAAACTTCTTTTATGTTCCCCTGGGACACAGCTGTACCTTCGAAGCTGCATTGCCACGGCCCAAACCACTCGTCTTCTTTTTGGGAACATGGCGAAGGGTTGGAACATCCCACAGTTGGGAGAAACTCGGGAAACTTGGGACTTCTGTCTACTGGGGTTTGATCATAAATCCATACACGTAGTATTGTGTGGCGGATTCTAGTCTTACTAGTTATAACCTGGCAGACGCGTCTGTCACCACAAGGCGCATTTTTAAACGCCAAATGTGTCAACCAATTGAAAGGAACAAGCAAGCATTTTTGCGCTACACAGGATCGATTTTTCCTGTTGCAGTGAAAGTGTTTAGGTATGTAGGACCAGACTGTATAGACAGTTAGCTTGTCTATACTTACCTTTAGCATTTTCGCAGAGACGTTGCCGTACGTGAGCCCAATCAAGAACTTGTATTGCGGACAGTACCCGGTGTAGCTGCAAAATTGAGAGAGCATTGAATTAGCCAGGCACGCAAAAACTAGAGGAGGCAGTTACTGTGACCAGCAAATACTTGACGTTGCGCATTCGACAGAAGTCGATACCAAGTCAATTGGACCACTCAACTCCCCGTCTGAGATGTTCATGTTTCCACTCAACGGTTGGCGAGAATTACATAGAGTACCAGTCGACTAATCCGATATGTTTGTGGCGGGGCTCTGGTTAAGACAGGTGACGTCCAGACAAGCTTACCCGGGAAGCTGAGTGCCTTCCTTCGGCTGAAGGAAACGTCTCCGCCGGTCGACTCCCTCCATCCCTGCCGGCATACTCCCACGGGGAATACGTGCTGTGTTCTTATCGCTCGACTTGGCCCGACTGTTGTTTGTCCGTTGGCAAGGGACGCTACCCGTATCCAGGGCGGGAGGTTGCCACCCCCATTTGTGTTGACTTGGAGCGACCCTTCATGCCAATAGCCACTGAAAACATCTCAACAATTTACCCACAATAATCCACTCATTGTCCAAAGAAACAACTCATCCCGGGGACCATGCGTGACACCATGAAAAAGGAAACGGAAAAAGAAGAGACAAAGTTTACTAAGGATGAGATCCAGAAGTGTCCCACCCCTATTTCGACATTGTGAGTGTCCCACAAGGACTTGCCTAACCTAGAACTGACGTAACCATCCTTATCGACATTTGTAAATGTTCAACCTTTCGATACATTGGAGCTACAATCAAAATCCAATTTGCCACACAGTAAGCATACTACCTGTCCGCGACCCCTTTGAATGACTCCATGTGACTCGGCGCAAGTTTATCCCAAAACAAACCATTGTGACAATCATGAGGCAATCAGGTAAGAGAAGCTACCAGCATGTTACTTCTACAACTTCTCATTAGAAATTAAGGAGCCGTCATTCAAGACTAGCAGATACATTTGTGAAAAAAAGTATAATGCATAACATAGTCATAGACCCGGTTGGGCCATCTTCAATGGGAGCCACAGCATTTGTCGCAAAACCCTAGACCATCTCGTACATGTCATTAAAAGCACTTGTAATCAAAGAGAACATCATCACTCCTATAACCACGCTCCTGTGCGTAAAAAAGCGTGGCCGAACAAAATGATGACATTTTAATGACTTTAATTGTACGTCCATTGTAATGGCATTTGTTGTGGGATCAAGGGATTTGCTTTGGTCGCGAACCAAGAAGGACGACCAAAGGGGAAGTGGACAACATGCATGAACATTTTGTATATTTTTATTTGACATCAATTTTTTCTCAGTGCATAGATTTTCCCTTCCCAGGCCCGCACACATGTTAACATAACTTGTCCCGAGAAGAAGAAGGGTGACTTAAGACAATAAAAAGTCTTGCAGCTATAACACATGCCATATATGCTTTGGTCGTTACATACAAAATAAGTGCGATCCGTGTGTTTGTGAAAGGCCTGAATGTAAGAAACGTGCATAGTTCCATTTTGATGCCGATGGAGTATCATTTACCATATAGTAGGTCAGCGCTGTTGTTTGTACGGTTATGACAACACGGTCGTAAAGGCCGTACAGGTGTTTGCCATTCTTTCTCTCTGCACAAGCTAGCAGTCCCCAATTGGATGGACGTGTGGATGTTCTTTTGACATACATCAGGGGCAGACAAGAAGGCAAGAAAAATCTTTTCATTTGCAAGGCGTTAACTCATTAGTGCATAATGACTGGCTTGATTACCTAGGTTGCGTCGAACACCAAACTCGTCATTACGTAAGGACCGTCCACAGGACCCACCTCGTTGTAACAATGCTTGTTCATCCGTGGTCACGAATCCCACAAAGCTAAAGTTGATCACACACAACTCGGAGATTTCCTTCAACACGTATGTTCAGGTGCACCATTCAATTCTGATTGCTACCAAGCGACACGAGTGGACTAGTTTCGTCATGTCTCAAACAGCCATGCAAGGCTGCGAACTGGGAATCACGATCACGGTCAGGTGTAAATTATACATTTCTATTACTGATTATCTGTTGGACGAAGAAGTTCTAAAACTAGTAACCTGGTGTTATGGGGCAGTTTGGTTCTCTCAGAAACAACTAAATGGCCTAACCATTATAGATTAATGTAGCCGACAAGAAGAGGCTGGATTAAAACGGTCTGTGTCATTTGTTGGTATCTCACCGACTTGGGGGTCCGGTAGGCATTGGGTGTAGTACTATATTGGTCTTTAAGAAGAGTCACTTTGGAGCTCAATTTTAGATGAAAAAAAGCAGGGGGGATCTCCCACATCGCACAGGAATAACGTTACACGTAGAAAACAGTTGTGATAACAGTTATATCATCATAACAATCAACATAAGTTATAGAAACATCGTTCTTGCAACTTTGTGCAAACGCCAAACACGACTGGCAATGGCGTCTTGTCAGTTTCGGAGTAAAAAGTCGACCAGACAGGTTCGTCGCGCGGTACTTTACATGCTATGATGTACCGTACAAAACCATACTTTCCTAACGTCAAGCGAAGCAGTCATGCCACTCTACCAAGTTTGGCATGGCGTTAAGTTAAACAGCTTGTTTGGGTATACAGTGACCTGTGCGAGTTGATCATAGTATACCTTCCGTTGTCTTGATGGTTGATACTGTAATTTTTTTTTCACAACTGCGATGACTTTCTTTCATCAAAACAGAGAAGTCTAACGTTACATGTAGCTTTGTTCCACGGTTGTTTCTTCTTGAGTCATATCTCAGATACAGCGGCGCCAGATAGCATCGCACAAAGGCTTACACAGGCCACCTGTCTGGATGTTATTGAGCCGTGTAAAGCTCCCAACACAAAGGCGGGATAACATGTGACCTGGTAACCATGACAACCAGGTGTGTGAAACTGATATCCAAGATGGCCGCCCTGGGACTTCGCAATACCTGAATCGAGGCTTTATGCACATTTTAGGTTTAATCCAAACACGATCGTGCGCATTTCGGCATGGGGAATACTCTCCGCCACGGCGGGATCCATGATGCGGTGAAAGACCAGGCGAACCAGCAGGGGGAGAGCCCGGACAAGGCGAAACGCTACCCGCTGTACGAACTGGTGGACCTGAAAGGGGGAGGGGAGCTGGTGAAACTCACCAGGGAAAGTCTGTTCTCTGCCGAGAAGACCCGCCTGTTGAACCAGACTATACGGGATAAGGTAGGGCGACAGAAAATAGAATATGCATCAATACAGGTGAGGCAGAATGAGGAGAAATAACTAATTATACAGTCCTCTACTATAATTTTTCACTTGAAGGAACAAAGGTTTTCATTGCTTCATCCTTGTGTCATCCAGGACTTACTATTTTTTCTCTATGATATTTCCCAGGTAGGGCCGTTCCTGTATAACGAAGGTGCAGGTAAGAAGGTGCCGATCAGACAGCTGATCATGGCCAGGAACCGAGACCGCATGAGGACACGCCCACAGGAGGACAAGAAGAAAACAGGAGGGTTCGGGCTGGGACAGAAGACCAACTCAGTGTCAGCCTTGATGGACCCTGTTGACAATGAGCAAGGTGAGAGTTTTGAGCATGATGTGAGATAAATCTTGTAATGTTATCTTTATAACTGTTTAGGTAGAGTATGAAAGGAAGCATGCTTTTTTAAAAATACATTATAATTATTATCTGTACATTCAGATGTTGTAACGTTAATCTGAGAAACTTGAACTCATCAAGATGATGATGATGATGATGATGATGTGATCTTTAAGTGTTAATACTTTTTGAAAGTTATTTTACATGTCTGAAAATCAATAATTATAGGATTTATTTGAGGAGGACATGACTGAGGTAGATGTAACAGTGCGTTTTACTAAAATGTGCTGTCACCTGTCAGGTTACTTGCGCTCCAACAGTGTGAGAACTAGTGTACGTTATGGTAAGATGGTCAGGTTTTACTTGCAAGGATTTCCACTGAAAATGCTCTATCCCTCTCAGCATGGCAAAGTCCAACATTGGATGAATGCATGGTCAGACCCATTCCCTTTCTAGTGTGTTGCACACTACATTGTACCAAGGAGGTTAAACCTTCACAATGTTCATAATATTAAATATCATTATTGTTGTGAAAAGGTTGATTAGCAAGCTGATGATAAAAGTTAACTAATATTTTATCACAAGATTTGTTGTAAAAAAATTAACAATTTTTCCAGAATCATATCAGTATCATTTTGCATGTTCAGTATCATATCAATATCATTTTGTACCTGTCCATCAAATTCAGACCAGATAAGTGCAAGATGATTTATCCCAAAACCTTGGCTGTAGTGGTAACCAAAGTAAGTACATTAGAAAGGGAACAGGTCTATGTGACAAGGTTGGACCAGTACAAGGCTGGATAAGTCCAACTGGTGTGTGCAATATATCCTTATATCTCCTTCTTGGACCTTTGCTGCTTTTAATGCCATGATCAACAGCGCACCTATTTTCAAACTGCAAAGATCTTAAGTTCCACAGAGAACATGCTGCATCAGTAAAATTCAGCTACTTCACAATTTGTAACATTCAAAAGCTGCTAACTTAAAGCATGAAACTTCTGATATACATGTAGTTGGACTTTGTTTTGGGAATACTTGCCCAAATTACATGTATTTAAAAAGAGTTTGTTCTTACTCTGCCCGTCATGCTCAATACAAGTTGTACCTGGAACATGGAGGCGTAAAGCATCAAAAAGTAAGGGTTCAATATAACATATAAGTCCATGCTTGTTTTTTTTCCTGATGAATGCATGCACAAGACTTTCAGTTTCATTCAGAGAAGAGGTGACAAGTTACCTGTGGCAAAAAAAACGGACAAAACCATCCCATTAAGATTCCGAAACTTCAATGACAAGCCATACTCCTTTTGATTAGAATTAGACATTTATCCTCTATGATGTTGGCACCCGCCTCAGATGGCCAGTGGAGAGAGGTATGCTGGGACCTGGAGAAGCGAGGCTCGGTGGGGGAGACCATCCTGCATCTATGTTTCCTGAACGGCACCCAGGTGCACAACGAACTGGCCAAGAAACTGGTAGATGTCTTTCCAAAACTCGTCAACGACATCTATGTCAGCGAGGAGTATTATGGTAAGGTTTCTCATGTGCATTGGAGGTCTATACCCATCTCTATACAAGAAACACTGACAGCACATAGCCTTGGAGTGATACATACTACATACATGTACAATTATTGGTAATTTGGAAGATATTGATTGTAGTAGATATAGTATTGGACTTAATGATAAGAAATAAAACATTTCTACAGCACTGCACTAGTGCACGTGTCCCTCAGCAACCTTGCAATATAGCATATTAGTCACCATAGTTACCTCCACAGTGTCCATCTTAAGCCTGCTTTAATGTATGCAGGTCTGGCTACAATACAGTTCTATGGGAAAGCTACGACTCCCATCATTCACACACTCAATCGTCTTCTGGGCCTAGTGAGTAGTGGTCAACAAAAAGTTACTCTAACACAACACTGCTAGCTTTGTTCCGCTTTTAAAACCTGAAAGTCCTGTTTTTCATAGATTATCAATCAGGCCGGTAATTCTCCATCGCAATCCGGTCTCAAAGTTTCCCGACAAACCCCGTCAAATATTCCTGTCATTAGGACTGTCTGACCCCAATTAGGCTGCTGGTTGCCATGGCGAGTAATCCCAGTCTTTCAGCTGCGATGTACTTTGTCCCCTTCCTGGAGATATGGTCACCGCGACAACCACATTCTTAATGAAGGTGGGATTAGCTGTGTCAACATGGCCGTGTTTGCTGGGATTAGTTAAATCGGCAGCGCGGCTTCTCAGTTCAACATGCCTGGAAGGAATTGAGGGATCTCTGGTACGAGTTAATTGAAACGTGTCATTTTGGCGAAGTGGTGCATATCGCAGGGCATGGGGTCGCTGTTATGCTTCAGTTCCCCTGGTACTTGCCTCACCTCATCCGTGCCATGTCCAAGTTGTCACGTACAGCGTGGGCAAACCAAGGCGACCATTGCTTTTGCGAAGTGAAGCAGATCGGGCAATTTGTTCTGCTGAAAAGGGAGCCTTGTCAAGATCCCCGCCATTCATGCACTGTAAAAAACAGGAAGCAAAGCAAAAGAAGGCTTTGTGGGACCCATTCGATTGACTGCTCTTGAAAAGTTGAAATATGATTTGCAAATCAGGGTGCGGACTTTGAACGTTGGTCGATTTTGTCTTTTCACTTCGTCATGCAAAACAAACCACATATTCAATCTGGCAAACCAACAACTACTCCATCCACTTGTAGATGATTCCATGGACCACCTGAGGTCAGTGTGGGCAAACCAAGGCAACCATTGCTTTTGCAAAATGAAGCAGATCGGGCAATTTGTGCTGCTGAAAAGGGAGCCTTGTCAAGATCCCCGCCATTCATGCGCTGTAGAAAACAGGAAACAAAGCAAAAGAAGGCTTTGTGGGACCCACACAGCATTTGAGAAGTTGAAATATGAATTGCAAGTTTGGGTGTGTACTTTGAACCTTGAAACCTCCTTAAGGTTGATTTTGACTTTTCACTTCATCACACAAAACAAACCGCATATTCAATCTGGCAAACCAACAACCATTTCATCTACTTGTAGATGATTCCATGGAGCATCTGAGGTCAGCTTTGATCTTTAGATGCCTGGAACAAACCCTGCCAAATGAGAGGTGTAAGTTAAACTGTACATGCCATTCACTGTGTAATAAACAAGGGTAAACATGATCTTATCTACTTGTAGGTGAGGCTCCCCTTCATATGGCAATAGTGGGTGAGGATCTGGAGATGGTCAAGTATTTTGTGAACCATGGAGCAATCGTTACAGGTAAGCCTCTACACTCTGACAGATGGAGTTGATCTCCTTTTTGATTTACTTCACTTTGATGTGTACTCTATCCTTAAAGTTTTGCAGGGAAATAAATGTTATTGCAATCAAAGATTACAGGATTTAGAAAAGGGGAAACATTTAAGAAAAAAAAGTAAGAAAATGACCCCCTCTCAAGTTATAAAAATGGAATAAAAAGTTGAAGTTTTCAGATACTTACTTCAAACGCAAAAATATTTGTCATGGTTTTATGTTCAAGGTTATCATAGGGACTGCTTCACCGCAAACTCAAAACCACTGTGAAAATATTCTCCCCACTTACTTGTCTTAAAGTGCTACACTTATGTACTGTACATTAAACAGTATCATGATGTGTTGTATCATACTTCCAAAGCATAAATTGAGCACAGAACTGATCTTTGAACATTGAAATATATATATTAGCTATGAAGAAGTGCTAATAGTATGTACTTACTGAATGTGGTTAGAATCTTAGATCAGTAAGAGTACATCATGTCAGCACTGCTGGATTAGGGACTATTCTGTTTCTCTGTAGCACCCTTTGCTAGCAGGTGGCTGTCTGTAAAGGCACTGGTGTTTCCATTACTGTTAAGTATGTGACTATCAATAGCACTATCGTGAAATCAAAACCACTGCAAACACTCCATTACAGTACTTAATATCCTGTTGTAACATCAACCAAGCAATTAATTGGCAAACTAACAAGCAAACTCCCATGCAAAGATTACTATTATCAACTTCCCTAGCTAAGCTTAAGTAAAGTTTGAGAGAGTCAGACATGTTTTTTGGTAATGTTTATCATAACCTTCTCCAGAGAGATGCTGTGGAAACTTCTTCTGTCCAGAGGACCAGAAAGGGACGAGAGAGGACTGCTTGGATCATGAGTGGGTCAAGGTGTCCTTGGAGACAAACTATGAGGGGTATGCTCTGTCTTGATGTGAGATGAACTTCCTCAATATACACATAATGTTGTAATAACTTAAGGAGTGCAGACTCTCTCAACACTTCAGAACGGGAAGTCTGAAATGGACAGATTCATAGATCTGCAGAGGAAAACCTTGCACCTTTTAATGATCTATGTGGCAAAAGTGTCCATTTAAAAGTTATCAAGATATAATGTTTTTGTTAAATGTTTTGGCTATTGAAAGAGCAAATTATGATATTTGGGTAATGTGTATCAAGAGATCCAAAATTTAGCATTCTAAGACTTTTTTCTATGTGCTTTATCCAGGTACACATACTGGGGGGAGTACCCACTGTCTTTTGCAGCATGTCTGGAGCAGAAGGAGATGTTTAACTTGCTGAGGAAGGCTGGAGCCAACCCTAACCTGGCCGACAACAACGGCAACACTGTGCTGCACCACATGGTCATACAGAACAAACCTGTAAGTCAATGTGATCCTTGCAATGTGCGTGTCTTTTTTTTAATGAGGATGCATGTATATCAGAAAAGAGACAGTTTCAACTAACATTGTGGGTTCTCAAAAACCAGCTTCTGCAGTGTTCAACAAAAACTGATAATCTGTAAATGCACCTTCCACTATTATAGTATAGCTGAAACTGTGAAGTGCACAACACCTAGCAGGTAATACTGGTACTGCAATAAAAGTTGACAATAGTCAAAGTTCATTCCTTGCAGTTGTGAGAGACTCATCCCATTTTTCTTCAATGGAAGCTTTTTTCTTTCAACATTACAGAAAATGTATAACCTTGCCTTGCAAAGTGGCGCCTCACCCTGTTTGAAGAACCGACAGGGTCTCACACCGCTGACCCTGGCCTCCAAGCTGGGCAGGGAGAAGATGTTTCAGCACATCCTGGAGACAGAGAGGGAAGTCTACTGGACATACGGGGAGGTCACATGTGCTGCGTACAACCTGACAGACTTGGATACTGTGAGTATCCAAATTTTACCATCAAGTTTTATGTCTGTCAAAAGACAGAAGATATTGAGAATTTTGTTTTTCAATGATCGGCGAAGTGATTGCCGTTGAGCTATTTTGTATTTAGCCTACTAGTTTGCTGAATCGGGCAAATCTTTATCAACAGTACCACAATTTACATGAACTTCAGACACACCTGCTGTCATTTCTGTCTTACAGATCACACCTACAGGAGAGATCAATAAGAAGTCTGCACTGTCCCTCATTATTCAAGGGGTATGTCAAAGTTAGATTTTTTTAGAAACTGAAATGCACATTTCACATAAGCTGTTGTCATCATTTAATTTGGACAAAAAGTTCGAATTTTTAGATTTGATACCAGATACACTCTAAACATTAAAACAAAAAAAGGCTATTTCTGATGTTTCTGATATTTTAAAAAAAATGGAATATTGTAGTGTCGATCTGGAGTAATGTTTGTTTTAAATGAACCATAGGACAAATCAAAGCACCTGGACATGATAGACGGCCTGATCTACAATCTGCTAAAGGCAAAGTGGAAGACGTATGCCAAATACAGGTGGGTTCTCAAACTTCAGGCAACGTTTAAGTCTTACAAGCAAGCATGTAGAACTCTAATGGTGAGGTTTGTCTTGTAGTATCTGACATTACATAGCAGTCCCTTTGATATCTGTTTAAAGCGTTTGAACTACTGTCATTTACAGATATCTGTTTCGTAGAAATCATTCTCAGATTCTGTTGAATATGAAAGAGATTCCAGTTATAAAGATTTACAAATCTTTCATTCCACCACAAATATAAATTGGTGCTCCTTGCAGAAGTCCTTCAGATAGCAGGTGAGCTTTTGAGTGTGTGAGCTTTTCTGTCGTTACTCAATAAAAATCAGCAACAACCATCTCTGTTTTAAATCTACAGTTTTTATCGGCGATTCGTGGCCTTCCTCATCTACCTGATATTTCTGACTGCTGCCTTCTTCCTGCGGCCACGTGTGGTAGGTATTATTTCTGTACTAGGAATTCTATTGAGTTAGAGGAATTAAAAGGTAGTAAATGCGGCAACTACCAGGCAATGTTTTAAAGCTTGCAATGTCTGAGAGATGAAGGTCAAAGACCGAAAGTCCGATAACCTATACATACAATGTACATTTAGATGTGCCTTTGATAGTTAGGGAGTATCAAATACATAAGGTAACAATAGGTACTCTTTGCTTTTTCATCAGATATATTTGTAACAATTTTTATACTCCATAAACTGCTTCTGAAGTTGGAAAATATACAAATATAAAGTGAAAAACAAGTAAGTTTGCTTGTTTTTAAATCCAATGGCTTCATGTTATTAAGGTTCTTGTAACAAAGTATTTGTTGGATTGACAATCAAGGAAAGGAAACAAGCATCTTGTTGATACATGTTGTGAAATGATAGTAATAGAAAGGTACCTTACCACTGTACATCTTTGTGCATTTGGAACGTTCACTCACGTTTCATCCACTTCATGCAGAGTCTGGGAACAACAGTGCAGACTGTGAACCAGACAGATGGAAACGGGACCATGGTACTGGTGAACCAGAGTGTGTACAACCCATGTTACCTGCAGGTTCTGGTCACTCCCCAGGACAAGGTAAGGAGACATGTGGCTAACATTGACTGTGAACTTCAACATGTGGCATGCTAAAGCAGAAATCTGAAATCAATACCAAAGACAAGCAGGTGTATGTGAAAATAGAACATTCCAAGTTCAAATAATGCACCTTGACTGTAGTACACTTAGGCTGTCACTTTGAATGAACATGAAATACGAGTAGACAGTGATAAATGCACCTTGACTGTTGCCAGGCACGTCTGGCCATGGAGATCCTGACCCTGCTGGGAGCCATGTTAGTCCTGCTGTCCTCAGCCATGGAGATCTACCATCAGGGAGTCAGGACCTTCCTACTCGGGCTGGTAAGAACATACTATTAGTTACTACAGTTTAACAAGTATGCAGATTTATGGCCAAAGCAAGGTCCTTTGTTTGGTTTGTGCCAACCTTTACAACATGTATCAATAAGGGTGACACATTTGTAGAAAAAAAGAAAACTTGTTGGAAGCAGCACATGCATAACAGCTAATTGCTCTTCCCTACAATACAATGCAATACAATAAAATACAATACAATACAATACAATACAATATAATACAATACAATCTGTCTCCCACCATGTATGCTCCAGCTGACAGCCCCAGCTAAGACCCTGTATGTGATCTCCTGTGTGCTTGTGGTGATGATGATCCCAGGCAGGGCGGCCTGTGCTCCTGAGTACGAGGACGTGGTGTGTATCCTCACCATCTGCACAACCACACCATACTTCCTCTTCTTCTTCAGGTGGGTACAAGGCTTCAACATACTTGGCATAGGATGTTACCAGTCTTTAGTCAATGAATGGGTTAAAGTTTATGCATACGTAGCAGTTGACTTACACAGTGTACCAGCTGGTGGTTGTGTGCATGTGTGCTGAAGGGTAGTTATACCATGTAGTATAGATACAGACAGATAACGCTAGTTCACCTTTATCCACAGGGTGCCCTATATCCGTTGTATTTAAATAGGATATCTATGGAGATCAAGCCGACAGACGGTTTCAAATTGCATTTTTTTCTTAAATACTGCAGTTTGAAAACACCGTCAGTCGACTTGATATCCCTAAATACCCCGCTTTTAAATACTACGGATAAAGGTTACTACGTGGATAAAGGTGAACTAACGTTACAGATAATGGTACTGTTCTTAGAAATATATTTGGGCTGTATTGTACCCAGCCTTGTACATCTTTGTCATTGAGAGAACAGATTGCATGTTTTTGACTAACATGACACCCCAAAACTAAGTGTTGTTGCTCTATTTTGTACTCTCCAGGGGTTTTAAGTTGGTGGGACCATTTGTGGTGATGATCTACAAGATGCTAAAGGGAGACATCCTGAGGTTCCTCATCATTTATGCAGTGTTTGTGATGGCCTTCTCACAGGGTAGGTGCTGTTGTCAAGATTAGATGAGTGTAGATAAACAGTATCCACTTCCCTCTTATCCTATCTTTAATTCTACGTGTTTCCTTTTTTTTTCTTCAAAACTTCTAGCCAGTAGAACATTTTACTGTTTCAATGGTCTTCTGCCAGGCTGTACTATTCTGTACCCTCACACCTTGGTACTAAACAGCCTTCCACCAGTATGTACTACCCTTACTATCCCAACTTTGGTACTTAACAGCCTTCCACCAGTATGTACTACCCTTACCATCCCTACCTTGGTACTAAACAGCCTTCCACCAGTATGTACTACCTGTACCCTCCCTACAATGGTACTGAACGGCCTTCCACCCATATATACAATCCTGTACCATCCCCACCTTGGTACTGATCAGCCTTCCACCAGTATGTACTACATGTACCCTCCCTACAATGGTACTGAACGGCCTTCCACCATTATGTACTATCCAGTGTCCTCCCCACTTTGGTACTGAACATAGTATCATAAGCGAATATAATTCCTGGGGGTACTTTTGCTAAGTTTTTGCTAAGTATGTTTGTTTTGTTGTGTTTGTTTCTAGTGATGTTTGTGCTCTTCCGAGCTGCCCGCTCCAGCCTAACCTACAACCAGTTCACAGACCCAGTCGAGTCCATGATGGGGATGATTGTGATGTCCTTTGGGGAGTTTTCAGACATGTACGAAACCTTTGACCACATCAGGCACCCCATTCTTGCGAAGGTGGGTAAAATGAACATTATTGCATATTTCATAACTTTTGATTGACTTGAACATTCAACTGTATGTATGCTGTTCCATATGCTTACTGCTGCTTTTGTGTTTGTTCTCCAGGCAGTGTTTTTAGCGTACATGTCGTTAGTGACTATCCTGCTGATCAACATGCTGATTGCCATGATGGGGAACACCTACACGTCCATCCAGGAGACCAGGAAGGAGTGGCTCAGACAGGTGGAACCTTCCACTGATTCTTTCATTAACACTGAATATAGGTTGCAATACTGTCCAGTCATGCTTTAGTGACCACCTAAGAATATTCCAACACGTTTGCTACCCTCTGTTGATGGTATTGAAGGTGTAATTGGGAACTAAGGAGACAAAGGAAAAGTCATACTCTGGTCAGGCTAACATTGATACATCAAAGGATTTTCAGCTTCTTTCCCTTGCTAGCTGTATGACTCAGTGGCTAAACCTGGGAACTACAGTCTACAATTCCTTGATCACACCTTGATAATCAGCTAATGACTTGGCACTCGTAGACATGTTATTTTGAAAAACATTGTGGACTCTCACTACGGTCAGTGGAATGACCTTGCAGAAAGATTTGTTGTGAGCCGCCTATCTTTTCTCCCTGGAACTGCAGTGGGCCCAGATAGTACTTATAATGGAACAGTCGCTGTCCTCGGACCAGCTCAGGAAGCAGCAGCTGAAGTACTCCCAGCCACTCAGCAGCCAGAACAAGGCAGTCGACACCAGCAAGACTGAGCAGAGACGAGGATTTGTAGAGAGATTCCACAATGTGGTACGTCGTGTAAAGCTTTCTCTTCGTGAAAAGGTGCAACAGGGGGTTCTTGTGGCCGTGGGGTTATCTTTTTGAGAACATTTTGCAAGTTACAGCAGATTGTGCGAGAACCAGTTACTATCAGGCAATGGGCCAATATAGTTTAGCAAGAAAAGTTTGGTGGAACTTCATGCCTAAGGCAATTTACAAGTACCAACATAATACTATAAAGGAATGAAAAATAAGAAATGGAAAGCTAGAGCTGATGCCTGAAAGTGGGTATATCAAGTTTGGTGTATTGGAAGCAGTGGAAGTTAAAATTAACAGTCTGTTTTATATGCTGTGTACTACTAGGTAAAGTGACATTGATAGTAGGATAATTTAGAAAAGTATTAGACTTGGTGACTTTAATTTGAAGTCATGGTAAAAGTGCCATTTTGCAATGTTGAAACAGCTCTGAAATCATGCTTTTCTGTCTACCTTTTTACTACAAACAGGATAGGTTAGAAGTAAGTAATCCGTAATAGTCACATTTTCAAAGTGCACAGTTGCCTTTGCACCAAACAAAACTGATTTTATTGCACCTGTTTAAAGGATTACACTTTTACACTTCAATCCTAAAACTGAAGGCACTCTAGTCAGCATGAAAGCACCATTTTCATTGAAACTCATAAGCTATTTCTAGTGCTTAGGGGACACTGCTGATATCTATTTCACATGAAGCCAGCTGAAGAAACAAAATAGCAAAATAATGCTATAAAGAGCAAGATCTTGACATGTTAATGGAATCAGAATAAAATTGATCTAGTCTACGAATGGTGCATGTTCTTAAACTCTCTTCCATTTGCTGGCAAGAAAGTTACAAAGAATCAGTAGTGTCTCTCCTGTCATAGACACTAAAAGAGTGGGGGAGGGGGAAAGTCTACTTGTGAGTAGGCACTACCTGTGTGTAATACAGTTTTTTTTTACTACAGGAGGATGAAGAAGAGCTAAGAATTAAGAGGGAGAAACTGCGGAAGCACATGGATGCTCTGTTTTCCAAGAGAGATGGGCGCTGGTTGCCTAGTGACAAGGCAGGTCCTGTAAACAAGAATGTGTAATGATTTAAGAATTAATCTCAACTCTCCATTTTGTTCTCTACGCTTACGAGATTTGAACCTATATAGTTTCATGAAGAAAAATACTAAGTGTTTTGGGCAAACTGAGCAAGAGACTGTAAAATATTTTACTGTAAATATGTAGGTAAATATAGCTATTTATTGAATTTTTGTCACCCTTGTACTAACAATCTTGCCATTCAGCATCAGCATTACATAAAAAAAGTTAATCAAGATGTCAATGATGTGCAATTGCCACTGAAATTCAGCATGGTGAAAAAAGCATCGGGATTTGGGGTTAATTCTAGCTATTTTGTGATAACATAATTTGTGCAGTGGTATTCAAAGGGAAGTCACCCTTGTAGCCACCTCTGCTTTAGAATTCAACCACTAGTGTAAATGTGTAGTTATATCATTCTAACTGTATGTGTGGCCGAGCCAACAAAATGTTGTTTCAATAAAGGTGATTTTGGTCTCCAGGCACCATTGATCTTGTCCACTATTGCTTCTTACTATAGGTTACTCACTAGATTTACTCTCCTCTGGCCTGACTGGTTCTTTATATTTGAACCCTTCATGAGCATCAAGAGGACAAATACTGGTATTAAATGACAAAGCCATACATTGTAATAAAGGATAAATCTGTATTGCAAAAAATAACAACACTGAATATTTGAAACTTGATTCAGGTACATGTAACATATATGTACTCATGTGATGTCCTGATTTTGCCTTAAATAATACAATTATCTGTAACAGCTGTGCAGCAGCTACTGCAAACAAGCATGATGTATGATGTAGAACTTGTACTACAATGTGT
The DNA here is from genome assembly GCF_000003815.2 of Branchiostoma floridae. NCBI lineage: Eukaryota > Metazoa > Chordata > Leptocardii > Amphioxiformes > Branchiostomatidae > Branchiostoma > Branchiostoma floridae. The sequence goes on from NC_049982.1 coordinate 17,218,847, forward strand.
TAACATTACAACAAAAAATGTGACCAACCTGAAACTTAACCCTCAAGTTACCTTATAAATATACAAGTCAAATCCAAACAAAAATCCTTGCTGTCCTGCCAAACTACAGTACACCTTGAACTTAAACAAGTCAAACATGAACTCCACAAGCATTTGTGAAGTATATACAGTAGAATGCTCTGCCAGCAAGAGCTCAAACTGTCAACTGAGACAATAAGTAATAAACAAACAAGTAAACAGGGGCCCACAGGCATTAACTGTTTGGTTACTATTATTTAACTCCTATTATTTTCCCCTCCAATCTAACCTTCAAAATGTAACTACTAGTATACAGCTGTTTAGTCATCAGCTGACTGTATGAAAAAAAGAAATTGTGGCACAACTAAGTCCCAAAGAAGACCAAAACATAGACAGGCTTTCTTTACTGGCTCTACATATGAATCTGATCCTTGAAACAATATTTTTCCTGCCATTGCTCCAACTTCTTCTCCTGACAGCCCTACATAGGAATTTGAATATACGAACATCAGATGTGATACCCTCATATCTAACAAAAGCAAGTGCTCATGTTTCAATTACTGATAGAAGTAACAATAGAATGTGGAAAGCAAATTCAATTCCTGCTAATTTTTATTACAAATATTTTGGGGCCTAAACCCTAAACACACCCAGCCAAATCCTTGCATATCATTTCAGTTACCACCCTTACAAAATATATAATAACTTACTAATTGTTGCATATAAATATCAACATGAAAAACAAAATAAATATCTGTTTCAGGAAAAAAACTGGCAAATAGTAAAAATGATCTGAACAGGCATGATTATTTATACAAAAGGAAAGAACAACAATGTAAAAAATCTCTGCGAAACAGTTGACCCGCAATAGGAACTTGTAAGAACATTTTCACACTCTTTATCACAGCCTTATTATTCAATGCCTGTTATACATGCAACTGTTTATCTTCAACAGTGAAAAAGGAACAGTAAACATTTCCTACATCAAAGGCCCTTCTTCAGAGGCCAAACCAAGCAGATACACAAATAAACCTCAAATATCTTGGTTGTCATAGTAATCTTCTTTTGATTTTAATGGCGAATTTCCACATTTTGATGGAACTCTCTCTTACCACTGAAAAAACGATGTTTACCTGAGATGGGAATGGAGCAACCGTTGCAACTTGCAAACTTTTATCCCCATAATGGGCAAGAGTTTGTTCATCCAGATGTTTTTTGGGAAATGGTATGAATTAATGAATAGCAACATATTCAAAGCCTTATCATCATTAGACCTACGTGTACCAGTCCCTACTCTCTCATGTATAGTCATGTCTTTAAGGCACTAGCCAAGGAAGTTTCAAGAAAAACCTCCTTGGTTTATCAATGACAAAATTTGCTTCTTGAGAGTCAACATCTTGATGGCACACATTGTATCTGCATGATAAACTCTCACTCTTAGCTATTGCTCTACAAAGTGGGGATACTTTTACTATTACAAAGCTCAGTGACAACTATGGATTACAGGAAACTTCAGGTTAGCAAACTAGTTGGAAGAATAAGTACCCTGGCATTTCTCTTTTTGCTCTATGGCACATTTGACTGAAAGCCTTTTCTCACTGGAAACAGACAAAGCAAGGGTTTAACAAAGTTATATGTGTATGTGTACAATTTAACAGACAATGCTGAACCGTCAGGGCTCTGGGCCTTAGGCAGATCTGCATCTGCATTCTTCCATCGTGATATGTTCCTGGTACATGTGAAGGTGCCATTGTAGTATCACTTTTTCTTTGATCTGTTACCTGAGAGAGGACATAAGACTTGCTTTTAGAATTACGAATTACAATAACGAAAGTTCAGCTAGTAATTAGTGTACTGGTGCAAAATTAGATAAGCCCTAACTGTGTGACATATGACTAAAGAATTTTGTATACTGTGGTTCTCTTTTACATTGAAGCTATAAATATGGCTTCAATTCTAGGTCAAAAAATTAAACAGGGCCTCAAACTGGTGGGAAAAACATTTTGTATAACTTTTTTCTCTTTGCTATGGCCAATTAAAAGTCCTCAAAGAAGACTTAGAGTGAGAGACTAACCTTTGGGAGAAACCTTTCCCTTGGTGACAAGAAGTCTGGGGGGCTCTCCTGTTCCTGCAGACTTCTTTCTCCGTGGTGTAGCTTCAGGTTTCCCTTTCCTCATCACCTTAGTCTTCACTCCAGTTGATCTGCTTGCAGAGCATGGGGTAGGCTTCTTTGAGGACTTGATGTTCCCAAAGGTACTTTTCTTACCACTGGCAGGGATAGGTACACAATAGTGCTTAGACTTGGAACTCTTCACTGCGGTCCGACCACTTGCTGAGTTCACAGCAGTGCCTGCAGCTTTTCTTAAGCTACCATCTGTAGGTGAGGCAGAACCCTTTACAGTCTTGTTTGATTTCTTTCTTTTAGTGCTTTCCACCATTAATGTGCTGTTCTCAGGCAAAAGGACCTTTGATAAGTCTTCTTCAGATCTGTTCCTCCTCTGCCTAGTAGCCATGGCCTTTCCTGAGGTTAGATTGGAAGGTCCTGCTGCTGCCTCTTCCATCACACTGGGATCAATTATGTTTTCTCTTGTTTCTCCTGTTGCTATAGTTACAGAGACACTGGTTGGTGACCTGCTTCGCAAGCGTCTCCCTGTTGTATCTTTTTCCATCACAGGTGTTTTGTTTGGCTTTGTGTGAGGGGCACATTTCACAGGAATGTTATCCTCAACTGGATTCATGTTCTCTTCCTTCTTGATTGGCATCTCCAGCTCCACTGACTCAGTAGAAGGAGGGTCTATTGTCTCTGTACCTTTTTCCTCCGGCAGAGCTGATTTTTCTTGGTACCTCTTCTTATCTTCTCTGCTGTATGTCCACCCAGTATTTTGAGGATTGAATAACACAAGGCTATCTTGATCAGATTCTTCCTTACTACGTCCTTTAGAAATGTGTGATTTGTGTTTACTGAAGACTGCAACTGTCTTACCCAGTATCTTACATGTTGGTACCCTTTTTCGGACACTCCTTCTTGTAGCCTCAGCAGCTTTTTCACTCTTCTGTATTACCAAGCAATTAGATCTGTTTTTCTTCTGAGACTTTCTGCCTTCCAATGTGATTACTTCACTGGGAGTTGGATCTGTTCCTGGGGATGAAGCCAAAACTGCTGTTTCTGCCTCCTGACTGCCGGTGAGGTTGCTGACCTCATTACAACAGGCCGACCCTGCCAGTGGCTCTGATGATGTGGGTTCCTGAGAATCCTTGCTGCCATGTTCATGACCAACAGCTGAAATTGTCTCCAGAGACGACCCTTTAGAATCTGATACTGTCCTCCCACCGGTAGATTTACGCTTTTGTTGTCTTTTAACAGTCTGTTTTGTCACTTGAGACTTGACCTGGGTTGTTGAAGATGGCTTTTGTACAAACTGATCACTCCCTGGCACCTCTGCACCACTATCTTCCTCAGCAGAAGACAGTAAGTATTGTGTCATTCTTTGAGTTGCAACTCTCCTCCTTACAGTCCTCCCTCGAACAAGGGGAACCTTCTCTTTGTTGTGGCTTCCTTCCAAGGATTTATCTTGTAGTTCCAAAGCAGCATCCTCAGACATCTGATTTGCAAATAACTCTGCAGAGCCAGGATTGAGTTTTTGCTGACTTTTAACTGCTTGTTTTTTTCTTCCTTTTTTGCTAGATGGTGACTTCTGCAAAGATCCTTGGCTTTTTGATGATTCTGACGTTGCAGCTTCATCTGTGCAATGCGACAATGGTTTTGTCCTGCTTTTCAGACTGCTCGACTTCCTCAGACCATTTCCTAATGAGGAGGAAATCTCTCTTTTACTATCCTCACCTTTTCTGTCCACAGATACCTTGCAAGTAGTGGAATCCTCCTCAGAAGCATATCTTCCAGACTCATTGTCAGTATGAGCTGCTGTTGTCTCTTGTTGGTAAGACCTCTGAGCTCTGCCCCTCCTACCCCTGAACCTGCCCATCTTTTGACTTCTTTTTGCATTTTCTTTTGGCACTGGAATGTTCTGTGAAAATACTTCTAGACTTTGCAAATCCCCCTTGCTTTCACAAGGCTCTGATGATACACTGGTTTTTGTAGGGGATGAGTCTTCAAGCCTCTGTAATGATGCAGCTTCCTCAGAAGCTTCGGTTACCAGCTCATCAACAGCATTCAGTTCCTCCTTTGAAGAAGGCATCTCTGCTTTTTGTATTTCACAAACAGAGCTACGCTTTAGTGAGTCTTTGCATGTTTTTTCTTTCTTCTGGGGAGTAACACATGGATCATGCAAAACATCACCTTCCATTAACTCAGCACCTTTGCTATCTTTTGATGCCTTGACACTTGTACATGGATCAAGGCCTGCAGGCTGCACTGACTCCTCTCTTTGCTGTGATGTCAGACCCTCCTCAGAAGCCTCATTTTTGATTTTGAGAGCATCACTACTAAAAGATGCTGTCTCTGTTGTTATGTTTGACACCGTTGGACTTGCTCTTTTCTTCCTACCAGCAGACAGACTCTTTTGCAGTGATATCTTAAACTTTTTTCTCTGGTCTGATGAGTTATCGTTGGCCTGTGCTGTGTCAGTTGACATTCTCTTTCTTGTCACAGGACCCCTGTATCCAGTATTATCAGCCTGTTCACGGTCAGCATAATGAAAGCTTGGCTTGTCATCTTTAGTTTTAGGAATTTGTTCTGGAATTGTTAGCTTCCTATCTGCAAGAGTTTTACTCTGAGGCAAGGAGGCAGAGCACCTATTGCCCTCAAGAGAAGTACTTTGTTTACCCTTAAAGACATCAACTGTCCGATTGTTAGCAATAACTGCATCTTTGCCATCTATTGAGGAATTGCCAACTGGTTCGTCAATGGTGTCCACTGTACGTGTTGCACTATTGCAGGCATGTTCAGGTTCAATGTTACAAGTCTTTACAGGTTCAACACTGCAAGTCTGTTTAGGTTCTACTTTGCATGTCTGCAATGCCTCATCCTTGGACGTGGGCTCTGGTTCAGACTTGCAAGTCTGACCTGTTTCAACCTCGGCATAAACAATCGGCGGATCTTTATCATTTGTCAGAGAACCATGGACTACTACTGTACCAGTTGCTGTTTTTCTCTCTTCTGCTGGAACACTGCCTCCACTGCTAATGTGGCCTTGAGTTAGTTGTACCTCACTCAATGGGATGACATCATCATCTGAAGGTTTATCATTAGTTAAAGGACTTTGAGCAGGTTCCACCTCACTTGCTGTCCTATTAGTATCAACACTTTCCTCTGTGGTCAAACAGCTGTGAGCTGTTATTGTACTGTCAGCTACTGGAATATCATCATCAAAAAAGTTGTCTTTGTTGACAAAAAGGCTGTCCTCTGGTTCTTTGCTAGTTGCAACTAAAGCTGAAGATTCTGACTCAGAATGCAAGTGGATGTGAGATGGTTCAATGTCTGGGGCCTTTCCTGTATCAAGCTCACCAACATTCTCTTCATCAGTGTCATCTTTGGGACCATCATCAACATGTCCTGCTGCAGTCTCTGATGTACCTGAGTCCCAAGCCACCATTTCATTACCTGTTATGTTACGATCAATACCTCTGGCCTCATTTGGAGATGCTGCTAGTTGTGCAAGTGTCAACCTGTTGCTTTCTTGTCTATCAACTGAGTCTGCCTTCCAAACCTCTACAGCATCTCCACTGGTCATTCTGGTATTCTCATTCTGCTCAGCACTGCTGGCTGCAGACTTTCCTCTTGCCTTTTTAGTGGTTGCTGCCATACTTGTTGGTTGGTCACTTTCATAAGAGCTACTGCCTTTTGCTACAGTTGAAATGCTACAACCATTCACAGCTATGTCATTGGAGGCTGTGCAGTGTTCATAGGCTGGAATGTATGGGACAGTCAAGGGCCTTCTGGCAAGAACTTGGCCTTCACCCTCGCTGTCCTGTATCTGTACATTTTCTGTTGGAGGAGGGCATCCTTGTGATTGTGCATGAAGTGATGATGAAATCTGATCCATTCTCATGGGAGAGGACACTTTTCCATTATTATCCACAGGCTCTCTTTGGGATTGTCTAAGAGATGAACAAGCTGAACTGTTGTCAGCCACAGCATAATGACTAGCCCACATATGGTTAGCTGAAAAGCTACTTCTGAAGGTTGGAGTTGTTCTGAGGTCTAGTGGTTGTACCTCATTTGTGGTCACAGTGTGAGTCTTTGGCCAGGCTGCTGGTGAGGTTTGGGCAGGTTTGCTTCTAGCATGAGCAGGATTTTGGCCATGTTGTGGAGAATGCCACCAATCAGCCTGGCTTTGCCACAATGTTTCATCAGGTTCTCCATATGGTGTTACATCTGTCAGCCCACTCATGTACCGGGAATGTTGGTCATTTATCCACCTTCGACTGCCTGGTTTACTTTGAGATGGAGAGGGTCTGAATGTTGGGATACTGCTGTCAGGCACATGCCTTCTAGGGCTGTACTTTGCCTGCGGTGGAATGTTGAGGACAGTTGGCGAAGCACCAGCATTCACCGCAGAAGTGCTCTGCTTCCTGGAGTTACTGCTCTTCCCTTTCCTACTGCGCTTCTTCTTGTCTGCAGGTACAAAGAGCCCTTCATCTCTGCGAAACCCCTGAGCAGTGTCCACCAGCGGTAAACTACCAACATTGTAGCACCCAACAGTTGACTGCAGTCCTGTCTGGAATGGACTAAAGGTAGCAAAGTTGTGACTGTTGGGAATGTTAGCAGCAAAAGCAGTCTGAGGCAGCATATATGCAGGGGACATGTTAAGTATTGCAGGGGACATGTTACCCGATGCAGGGGACACATTCAAAGGTGCAGAGGACATGCTCATTGGTGCAGGGGACAAGCCCTGTATCATAGGGATCTCCACTTCCTGTGGGAATAAAGGAGTAACCACAGACAGTGATTCATTACATCTACTCTGCATTGAAGGGTCAGCTCCAGGACTCCTTGCCACATCCTTCATTTCATCCTTGTCTGTGAGGAGATTATACAAGAATGATGCTTTGTAGTCTTTCTTGCCCTTTCTCTTTGATGCAGACTTTACAGTTGGGGATGCAAAATTCTGGTTTTCATCTTTGTTCCTTGACGGACTCACATGTGATGACTTCTTTGGTGGACTAGTATTTTCCGTGGGGGATAATGTTGTTGGTGGACTTGCCATCAACATCACAGGCGGACTCACCATGGGTGACATCCTCACTGGAGGACTGAAACTATGGTGACTGAAAATGGGCATCTCATTGGTACTGGCATTGGTATCAAACTTTGGATGAGATGCCTCCGGCACCGTTGTTGGCACTGCAAGCATAGTGTCTTTTACTGGTTGCAGAAGCAATGTCAAGTGTTCTTCATTTGATGGACTGACAAAGTTGTCAAAAGAGGTTTGGGGCAGCTGTTTTGTGGGTCTTAGGGTAAGTATCCTATCAGTAGATGTTACACCATCATTTCTGGAGGGCATTGGCATCATCAAGGAAGGGTTATCAGCCTGCCAATATCTCTCTTCTGTCTTCCTTTCTGGGTCCTCCTTCCCTTGGATCCCACTATCTTTTAATGAATCTATGTCTTGTAGGTGTGGAATTCCCTTTGCTGCCAGCTCTGCACATGTTTTCTTTCTTATCTCTGCCAAGTTCTGTGGGCACTTTCCTTTTCTCTTCTTTGTGCCTATTTTGGATTTGCTTCCATTCACCTTTGCATCATTTATACCAGACATTGGCACAAAGTCTTCCCTACTACTAGCAAAAGACTGGTGGTCATAGCTGATCTGTTCTTTACCATCAAAAATGTCTTTTGTAGCAAGTGTGGCAGCCGCTGCATGCCCAAAGGGTAAGTCTGTTGTCCAAGGGTCCAGTGAACTGTTCGGAAAGTTGTGCTGATGAGAGCTTGTCATATGGGTTATCACCTCCATTCTGGTGCTGCTTGAATACTCACAATACTGGCACACAAATGAAATGTCTTTTGAGTAGCGCTTGATATGGTCACCATGTCTGTTCATGTGCCTTTTGATGTTGCCCACATAAATTGTCTGAAACGTACAGCAGCCACACTTGTAGCTCTCACGCTTTTGAATAGCTGTTGGCCCTACTCCTATCATACCTTTCCTTCTTTTCTTTGTTGCCAGGAAAGGCCGTGGGATATGCAAGAGCTCTCCCCTCATCACGTTTTCCTGTGTGCCTTTGGCTTTCTCTACAAAAGTACTATCTGTTGCTGATGCACTATCCCTCCTGTCTAAATCTGCTAGACCCGAGGAATACAATTCACCATGCCTCATCATGTATTCCAAATCAGTATTACAGGCATCATCGGTATTAACTCCAATTGTCCTCTCACTCAGATATGGTGAATTTCCTCTCTTCTGTGTCCCTAACACTTTGTCTGTATGTTCCTTGGACAGCCTCACGGTGCCACGTTGGTCACTGTATGTCCCCTGACCAGTCATGGTGCCACTTTGGTCATTATATGGCCGGGCCTGACTAGCTTTACCCTCTGACAACATTTGTCTCAGCTTGTTAAATTGTAATGGCTTTGCAGTTGGGGCACTCTTTTTATCCCTGCTGTCCAGAGACCTGTTCTTCAGTTCAGCTGGCTCTAGCATAGATTTCTCCTTTGTCTTTGAGACAATTTCATCCATTCCATCCACACCATGAGTAACATTGTTCTGTCTAAAGTCAAAACCTGTCCAGAAATTCCTGTCACTCTGCATCTTCTCCGGCCTGCTTGGCCCTTGGATTGGGTGAAGCCCAGATTCCATTCCCTCTCCAGTCTCAGTGCTGTACTCACTGCTACCATCATACCCTTCATGGCTGCTGGTTGTGTCTCCCCTGCTGCTCAGGCTACTGGCACTGCTATTCCACGTGTTCTTCCATGTTGGATCAAGACTATGCACTGGTGCAACAGTGTGCATGGAGTCTGAATCATGCAGTCTCGACCTGTTGGGAACACCTGCATCTCTTTGAAGACCTTGCTGTGATGACAGCTTTGAAGGTCTTCTCTTTGCTTTGGAACCATCTTTTTCACCTTTGGATGAAGGAGAGATAAAGGGTCCCCTGTCTTGTCTCTCAGTTGCATTGGTAACTGTGCTAATAGCTTCAAAAATATTTTTCCTAGAAGTGACCATATTTTGGTTGCTTCCACCGGTGGCACCTCCTGCCTCTGCACTCGTATCTGCTGATTTCTGATGACCCAGATGTGCTGCCATCCTCATTTCAGCAGCAGCTATAGTGTTGTCGGGGGCACTACAGTTCTCGAGATCTACCAACAAAACAGAGCCACATGGCCCTCCTTGGTCCATGCTGTCCACAAAGTCAGCCATCTTGATTTTCAACAAGTCTGCATTGCCATTTTCAGCCATCAAGTCTCCTGTCAAAGTAAAGTCTGACAAGTCTCCTTGGTGGTTTCCCTTTTCTGGAGAGTGACAAGACACAATCTCTTCACTTTGATCACTGGAATGAGTGTAGATTTTTAGTGGCTCTGGAGGAACAAATCCTCCCCACTCCCCGAGAGTCCCCCCATACTTTGAATGCAGTTCCTCCATTCTGTCCAATCCTACAACATCACAGGGAACACTCTCTACAGCATCAAGGTCTAGTGTCTCTGTGCATTCCAGGTCCATAGACTGCTCTTCTTTGTCTACTGGTTGCTGACAGTCACCACAGCTTGCATCTGCTGGGGAGACAGATACTTCATTGACAGCTTCCTCTTCAGTAGAAGTAGTGAAATCAAAATCCTCTGGATTTGTTTTCCACAGCAAGTCATGAAGGGTCACATGCCTGAGGTTCTTATGTGGCTTTCTCACACCCTGTCCTGCAGGATGCTCTTTGCTGTGCTCTCCCTGTGTACTGGAGCGTTTCTGGTGCTTGTCTTCATCATGACCATTGCTCAGTACACTGGAGTTCCTATTGGATGCAACTTCCTCTACCTTGTCTTTGATTATCCTTGCCAACAAGTCATCTGTGTCCACCATTTTATCCATGCTCACAGTCTCTGTACTGTCAGGTGTGCTCCTGACAGCATCATTGGCAACCGGTTCCAACCAGCCTTCCTGTGAAACACTTCTTGACTCTTCCATGCTCTCCGCCTGTTTCCACTTGTCTCCATATGCTGGACTTCTGCCTTCATTCTCACAGACAATCACCTCCTCTTCTCCCACAAAGGGACTGTCGTTGGCAACATTGTCCACAATACTAGTTGCTTTGGGTGGCCTTGGAGGGGTGGCAAAATCCAGTCCATACCTGGCCCCGCTGAAGATGGGACTGACTGGACCACATGACCCGTCATCACTATCACTCAGAAGGAGTGTCAGGTCTTCTTCATCTGACTCCACCGCGGCACAAACTGGCTCCTTCTCCGTCAGCCTGGGCTTAGAGACTGTCGCCTTACATGGAGATTTCCCGATTTCCTCAAATGCTGATATGTCACATTCAGCCTCAACATGTTCCTGGGTAAGAAAATAAAGGGGCAGTTCAAACTCAAATAAAGTCACCACAATGTCATGTATTTTGCCCTGAACAATTTGTCATAATTGTTTGCTGTATTTTCTTTTGGTGGAGACAAAGTCCACTCGAACACAAAAATACCAACATAGAAAGGTATTCCTTCCTTGTGACATGCACATTTCATGAAAAGAATCATTCAGCATACCTGTAAGAGAGTGTTCCTCTCCTCTGAGGTCAGCAGCTTTAACATGTGTGGCTTCAGCTGCTGCCAGGACATCTCTGGATGTAGACCGCAGGAGCGGGGTCGCAGCTTCCGCAGGGTCTTCAGGATGTCTCTCCTCTTGTGTCTGCTGAGGTTCACCCCTGAGGCAAACATGCAATCACAAAATCAAATTAAATGTACAGTTGGACTCAAGAGCTGTAAGGTCTTCTTGACTGTATTTGACAGGGCTGCAGTCCTTAATGATATGTTCCCCTTACCTTATATTACTGTCAAGGTACTACTTTTTACTATAATTGCATACCTAGTTGTCTAGCTTCCACCTGTATCTGCGATCACCATTCCCAATACGTTCTTTACTGTTTTCTGTTTTCTTTCCTCTGCCTGTTAATACTGTAATTACAAATACCTGAAGCCAACGATAGACAGACTTAAGAAATAAGAGTAATATACAAAGTTTTCCTGTACTCTAATTAGAGGTTAGAATTTTCTCCAAACATTATCCCAAGCAGGTGACTAGGAGGTTGAAGAGGGTTTGTTGTCTGACCTGTACCCTGCACTTCCTCAGGTAGGTTGACAACAGCTTCCACCACGTAGTACTGATCCAGGTCAGGACTGATAGAGAAGGAGGTCAGCTGGCTGGCACACCTGGGCAGGGGGGAGAAACACAACCAGTACACGGACAGGTTAAAATCAACCATATACTGACTGTTGAATGTAGTACCATTAATGCAGAAACTTTTGCGGTGGTTTTATGTTTGCATTTTTTGCAGTGGACGCTTCACCGCGAACTCAAAAACATTTTCCTCCTGTCTTCTGCCTGCGCCACCTACGACACTCCCTTCTCACTACATGTACGTAGTATAGTGTTACATTGTCAAAGTATGATGACATGTTTGAGGTACTTGCTACGGTGAAGACACACAAATACTTAGTTCGCATTCATTCATTTCTACATACCACCTACTGTATAACACCATGGTAGAAAAGTACCACTGTACTACGTATTCAGAGGGTAGATACGGTTAAATCAGTGAAAGTTGATCACACCAGCAATATCAAAGTCAAAAGTGGACTTTTCTGTCCATTTGTAGCACCCATGCCGAGTAAACAGTTAGTGTTTTCTTTGGTGTAGCAAGCAATATATCGCAATATTTACATCTCCTTGAAGAAAATAAGTTTTGGTGACAATATACATGTACAATGTAGTACGTATCTAATTTGAGTATTCCCACGACACCCCCAAATCTGGTGATACACACGAGACTTACTATTTTTTTAACCTCCTTGATGTAACATACCTGATCTATTACTTTCCACATATAGGATTTGCTACTAAAGTAGAGTTTAGGTCTCAACATAAAAAGACAGTAAGTGTCATCTGTAACCTTAGAACTGGAAACTGTTTTGGTTTGCATACTTTATACCATCTGACAGCATGTGTAGACTGAGTTATTGTGTCCCATCCATATAGGTCAATACCTGATTATTTTCTATCGTTTTGTGCTTTTATCAAACGGTATGTCATAGTTGATCCAGGAACTTATTTTCGGACCTTCCTGGATTTCTAAGCATGCCATTTTCGTGGGTATATTGTTACAACTTTGTCAAAAATGCACACAAAATCAGTCAATACATCTTAGTGGAAACCCAGCATCAGTGTTGAAAGTACACTACACATTGCTAAGTCCATACCTGAGAGTCTTCTTCCTTGGAATACAGAGCTCAAAAGAGACCGTGTGAAGTGTTCATTTAGAGTTATTTCAGCAGTTTATTCAGGTGTTACCCATTTGGTTACGGGGGTGTTTAAGCATAATATGAGGCATTGTTTTAATTTAAGGGTACACATTATAGGAATTGAGCGCGCTGTAAATATCTTGTATTAAAAATCTCCATTCAGATTGAAATTTGCAATATGTTATGTTACTTTTTTTCCACATTTCCACCATCAGTATACAACACAAAATATAGCAAGCCACTAGAAGTCCCCTAATTTTTGGTAGCCTACCAAAAACTTCCCATTTTGACAAACATGGCTGATAAATCAAGTGGTTGCAATTGTGGGACTTGTTTATATTGAATTCCCACGACAAAACACAGTTTGCAACTCATGCTATAGTTGATTCCATGTGATAGTTGATTCCATTCAGATGCTGCTCTATATGTGAAGGATTTTTTTAAGACTGTTTGTCTTTGGTTTCTCAGTTCTAAAGTTTTTCCGTGTTGCATGTCTCGTATGGTAGCTGTGCTGGTTAGATACCAAATGTAGTCTACAGTACAATGATGACGGCTCCTTGGAAAGGAGTACTTTGTGAAAGGTACACATGTTGCTTACATAGAGTCTTTCACTTACAGTCAACCATGATAAGACATTGTGCATATGCTTGATCGGGGTGCAGTTAGTTCTCAAACTAAGTAAGTCTGCCTGCTTTATTCTGCATCACTTGTAGTGCGGTGATGTTCTTTTGTGTGGTAGAGGTCCAAACCGCTGCACAGTAGTCAAGATGTTGCAAGGTAGGTGTTTCTGTCAACAATTTCAGTAAGGACTGATCCAAGTATGCAGCACTCCTTCTGATGGTACCCAGGGACCTAGCCATTTTCTTTATGGTTTCTTCTACATGGAGGTCCCATGTGAGACACTCGTTCAAGATGCTCCCAAGTAGCTTCATAGTTGTTACTTGCTGTACAGGACATCCGTCAGCAAACAAGGTGAGTTTCGTTTTCTTTGACATTTTGGGTCTACTCCCAAGCAACATACATTTTGTCTTATTTGCATTCAACAAGAGTATGTTTAGACTCACCCAGTTACATATATTATTCAAATCTTCCTGCAAATTGACTGTTACTGTCTCCACTGATGGCGAGCACGTGTATGCGGATGTAGTGCTGTACTACATATTTAGAGAGTAGATACAGTTAGATCAGTGAAAGTTGATCACACCAGCACTGTCAAAGTCATAAGTGGACTGTTCTGTCCATTTGTACATGTACAAGTAGCACCCTTGCCGAGTAACCACCAAATCATTACCGACTGGCAGTTGGTAGATGTGCCGGGTTTTACATTACAGTATTTGACTACAGGGCAGTACTGAAAATGCATTTAAGTTCCCGAGATGGCACAACTGCAAACTCAAAACCAAGTTGAACACTATTTTCCTTCTAATTAAATCCCAGCAAACATAGATGCATTTACAGTATGAAGTTAAGTTGAAATCCTCGCCAAACATTCCGATAGTTAGGGGTGGTGTCCATCTCCATTTGTATAGCGCTTGGGCCACAACAGGCAACTACAGCAGGGAGCTGATCAACTCCCCTCTATCTTTTGTCATAAGTGCTGAGTGCCAAGCAGAGAAAGTTGTTAAAGTTGCCAAAAGTCTTTGGTACAACCTGGCCAAGACGGTCCCCTGATCTTCCTGATGCAAGACAAACACTCACCCCCTTAGTCATTCTACCATTGTAGAATTTTCTGCCTAGTGACATCATGGGGTCTGCTTCTATTCCTCAATTAGCTAGCATGTAGCTACGAAAAACGGCAAGTCTCTTTTTAAGTTTGCCTTTCCTTAGCATCTGTTGGTACATAGCTATTTACCAATATGTATGGTAATATACATGTATACAGTTAACAGCGCAACACACAACATCATACAAATTGCTAAAACTTTTTCCAGCAGCGCAAAAGTCTGTTGAACAAAAAGAAGCCTTGATTTCAACATTTCTCCTTTTAACTTGGTGTAGAAGCAGAGTTACTCACTGACCACTAAACCACAACACACTGCAGGCTCTCTTCCCTCCACTGTGGAACTTAAATTGCTTGTTGGACAAACAAAAATTTTACCTTGTCTTTCCAAAAAATCAGAACTTAATAGCATTAAGATTATGAAAACATACTTCCCTAACTTTGAAATGACAGATTCAACAATGGAACATTGGCTCTCAAACAATGATTGGAATGGAAAACAAATTCAAGCTGGTGAAAGCAGGCCAAGTACAGACAAGCTTTTGTTGTTCTACCTTATTTCATAGTCACCCTCCAGCAGTACAGCCATGTAGCTGAGGATGGTCGGGGCACTGTGGTGGTAGCCTGTCTTGTCTTCTGCAGCGTTGGGGTGGAAGAAGGGGTCTGTGACTGGCTTGTCCATCTCAACAGCCCTCAGCAGCAAGTCAGCGACAAGTGGCATGGAATCCTTTCCCACCTTAAAGTGATACACAAGACAAGTGTGTCTGAGTTGGGTTCTCTTACATGGATATAGCTTCAGAGCACAGGTTCATTGGCTTGTGTGGATTTGAAAACTTGGTGAAACACTTGAGAGTATCAAAGTCTAGTGAGTCCACTTCAATTTACATCTTAAATGTTGAATGACAGTGTTTGAGCAATAAAGATGAAATGACAATAACTGCCCAACAAAGGCTTAACATGTATATGGGATGCCCTTTCTAGATCTGTACTGTAGGAGACAAAACACATATCTTTCAAAATTACATCTTTATGGTAATGTGTTCATGACTATGGCTAGATTTTCCTGACCCAGAAACTACACCTTTGCACACATTTCTTTTCAACTCACAGGTTGGACACAGCTGCCTTCTTACCTCTTTGTGTAGTGCTTCAGCAAAATACAAAAGGTGGAGAACTTTGGGATCATTCTTAAAGGCAAGAGTCCTGGCTGAATCCAGTATGGTGGTGGTAGGGCCTTCTACTGGATGCTGTATATGGCACCATTGTCTGACCAGCTCTCTACAGTATGCAAAAGTAACAATCTCCAATCACAAGCAAGACATGTCAATCGAGCAAATGCCCAGTCACTCTAGGCGGCTTCATCATATTGCAAAACACATAGATTATATTTTAATTACTGAGTGCTGAGTACCTGACTGTTACATAGTAGGTTCCTGAAGTTTAACTGGGACAATATTTCTATGCCACTATATGAAATTCACAATGTTAGTTGTTTTATGCAGATCACATTGCAGGACTGAAAATGGAAAAAGAGAAGCTGAATGCTGTGGTGTCACTTACTTATTGCAGCAATACTCCCCTTTCTTCCACTGATGTATCAAGTAGCTGGTGGAGACTGTTGCAGCCAGCTCCAACATCCCCTCTGCCTCGAAGTGTTCCACAATGAAGTACAGCTTTGTGCTCTCAATGAATTGAACCTGACAGCATCAGAAACATAACTTAATTTTGTTGTTGCAGTCATATTAATCTGTAATCATATTTTAAGAAACACAATCTCTTTGGCTGACAAAGCTCTTTAAGACATATAGAACAAATATATATCCATGGACACTGCTACGTTCCCTGCCACAATTGCTTAAAAACCCGTATATAGGAGTATACCGGTATTATTTGCATAGGTGCTGGTCCAACTTTCTTTGCCCTACCACACTAGCTAGCTATGTGGGTATGTGGTGGAGGCTGGCTACATTATACAAAAGTTTTTACATCTGTATATCTAATTGCTATCTAATAAAATGGTACCTACTGAACTGGTGACAATTTTTACTATTCTCCATTAGTTGTAAGGAAAAAGAAATTCTACCTGTCGTTTAATGTTGTCCACCTTGCCTGCCTGCCACTGACAGAGCAGGAACATCTCCCTGAAGACCAGCACGTCCCTGTGGCTGGGGTGGTTCATGCAGTACTGTGCCAGCGTGGAGGCGTCGTCCATCGCTCCGTGGGCCTGCAGGGACCTGACCCGGTACTCCATCAGCAGGCTGGGCTCACGGCTCAGGTGAACATCAACTACACAGGAGATGGGGCCTTTGTTTCAATGAATGCTTTATTGATGATACATAATAAGCACATGAAAGTTTAACAATTGCCATCACATTGAAACTGTCTACATGCAAGGCCAAATAGCATTTCGTGACATGACAATCAACACTATATTTATTGGAATAAAACAATCACATAATTGTATCCATTTTTCAAATTTGCATTTTGCTACTTGACAATACTAGACATATCACAACACATCCCAGCAACACAGACCCATGGTTTCACATAGGACTATGGCTTGTTTACCACACACAACGTTTTTTGTCATTAAAAATTACTGCTAAGAAACTGAGAGACTACCTTCACTCATGTCTGATGCCTTTCCTTGCAGAATCCTCAGAAAGACAGGAGGCCAGGGCTGCCGTGCTGCCAGTAAAACCTCCAAGAAGTCCTCATGACCGTACGGCTGTAACAGCTCATTAGCCATTGAAACAGTAGCTACAAACTTCACCTTGGTCTCCACTGGCAGATGCTGGTAGTTCAAATCTACTACATACTGGGCACACAACCTGGAAGGGACAATCATTAATATCTAGTATCAAATTCAACAATTTCCATGCAGTAGAGCTGTACAAAAGGTGTTGTAATCTTGACTGCCCTGACCAATTCGTTAAACTTTGCTTTAGGTATCACAAAAAGTTCCTACTGGTATAATTGCCATGACTACATACAACTGTATACATCTCATAACATTATCTATATAATGTGTTTGTATTCACACAACAGGAATACCATAAGACACAAGAGAGTTTCATTCAATATCTAAGACTCTTGCTGAGGTAAGTAAGTTCACCATCATTTCATAAAACATAAAATAAAAAGGTGAAGAAAAAAATATTGTTTTAGCATGTAAGAGTAAAAAAAACGATATATATATATATATATATATATATATATATATGGTAATAGTTAACCTAAAGATTCAAGGTTAATTTGTCCCCAGTAAGTAAGCATTGCTGGATAAATTTTCTTGACCTCAGAATGTACTTACGTTGCAAGTGAGGACGCTAGCCACTGCATACATGCTAGTCCTTCACTGAAATTCTGTCTGGCTTGTACAAACTTCTCTACAGCAGCCTGGACTACAGCGATTCCCTCCTCCATCCCCACCACTGGTCCTTCAGGGAGGTGGGCATCAACAATCTACCACAGAAATAAACACCATTGGTCAGTACTCAGTACAGGTGGAACATTCCACATAATTAATGATGACAGGTAAATTGTCTTTATGCTCACATAGGACAGAATATGATAGATGTTGTCCTTGAGAAAATAAAATTAATGCCTGCTTTTGTGAGAAGAGTGTTTATGATCACAAGAAAAGACAGTACATACACATGGCTGATCTACTATTTCTTACATGATCTTATTTGTTATTGATATCAAATGTTATATATGTAACAGTCTATCTTATAAGAGAGGTAACAGTTCACACATAATATCTGGTTCTAGATTCGAAGATCTGAAAATGGCCATTTTATCATCTCCTTGATCTATGGTTTACCTTAAAATAACATCCTGAACAGCATTGTTGGCATAAATAATTGTGTAGACATGATTAAAAATTCCTTTTTTCTCCCGTCAATCTAACCCGTTACACCCCACCGAGAAAGAATGCTTTGTAATTCAGGCATTCTAATCACATTAAATTTCTTTCTCAGTACTTGTAAGGTATGTATATGTATATGGAAGATATCTAATATTGTCTAAACAATTATCTATGCCAACAATTTGGCATTTAGTATGTTATCTTTATGTTAGCCATATAGCTAGCAAATGAATATTTTCAGTATAGAAACTATGATTGGTAACTATAATTTTTTTGGCTTTTTTTTTATTCTGACAACTGTTGCAACAAATATACAGCATCATCCCTTCAGTATGCTGACTGTGAGTACAATATGTAGCTATAGTACTGTAGAGCCCTTTTCTGTGTCATTTCCTGCCAGACAATCCTTGTGTGGAATTCAAGAGTATGAACGTTCCTGAATTATGCATTCCTTCCAAAGCAGTGGAGCAACCACACCTTATTGCTCACCTTACAAACAGAAGAACTATTTTCCACAACCCTGTGCAATGATTAGATCTTAAATGACAAACAGCTCACAGCTAATTTTCTGCCCTCCATCCCACCACCAGTATAATATCTGACACTTGCTTGCTACTGACCAACAACGACATTTACTAGTATGTTCCCAGACGTGATCATACGCCATACCTAATATGCAAAGCAATGCAATCAAAAGACACAATTGCAAAATATTCATGAGAAACTTTGTTGATGCAATATGCTGTGCAAAAAGCAGCTTGTACCAATACGCTACATGTCTGAATTTTGACTTGGCTGAAAAAAAAACTATTGAGTGGCAGTAATTGCACTGAAGATTATCCATTCCAGCATTGCAGAAAAACATGCTTTCACACACTTGCACATATTCCTTATAATGTTTGTAATACCAAAGGAAATGTAGGGAAATTTTGTTTCTATGAGCAATAAAGTGTGAGTCCCAGACATAAAGGCAGTCCCAAATTCTGTCAACAGGTGCAAAGTTTGATTTAGGATTACACTGTGATCATTTACAAAATTTAAAAGGTTTCAAGAACACCTTCAAATCATTGGTCTTTGTCTGAACTAAAGAAAAGATGTATTGCAGGTAATATTTTGTGTGTGGTACAGGTAATTTGGAATAGTATATACAGTGTACTAGAACTATCTGATTTATCATCTGTCATTCCCTTCATACAAGGTTTAGATATGCTTAACTGGTGCAGGTGTGAATAAAAAACATTTTGAGCCCTGTGATAGTCTAGGTCAAATCTTACAAATATTCAGATCCACTTTCTATCTGGAAAGTCAAACAGATGCACTTTTAAACATGTCTGCCGTTTTTTTTTCTTTAATTTCAATAATGCACTGAGTGCAACAGCATACAACAAAGCACACCTGAGCTGGGCAAGTAGTGAGGTACAATCCAGCCGGAAGTACCTAATTTGCATATATCTCAAGGTCAAATGACAGTAAACAAACTGTCAGGTGTGTCTGACCCAAGGTTTATACACAGTCTCACATGCTTCACTTTACAGGGAATTAAAAAACTTAGATACACAATACACAAGTTTGATATCATTGCTGAGATTAGTATCAGTTACCTGCAGACTATATACATAATACATGTAGAATTAAAACAATGCTTACTAAGGCAAATATCTTCGGGCTGTATAAAAAATGGGGAGTGTGTGTGGCGCAACGGCTAGATCGTTGGAATCAGAATCAGTAGGTCCTGAGTTCGATACTTGCCATGCCCCCGCCCCCATGACGGTGCAGTGACACCCACCGAGCCTCACGCACACGGCTAATCTGTCTCAAGGTGCCAAAAACACCTACGGATTTGGTGCTGCCAGTGTGTCAACATCTGCACACTTGCCACTAAGAGTTAAAGACCTGTGAATTTTTTTGTAGAAAAAAAAAAAAAAATTCAACACACACACACACACACAAATACACACACACACACACACACATGGAAAATTGACCTCTGACCTCTAAGGCCTGCCACACCACAAAGTTCTAAGTTACATTAATTTGTGTTTGCTGCCGGGGGACGTAAAAATAAGGCCCTATTTTTGTAGGAAGTCTGCAGAGGACCCGGCAGGTACCATAGGGCTGCACACCTGGCTAACAGTCTGGTAAACGCCCCAAGTTTCAAACTCCATGTATAGCTTTCTGTGTTTCCAAATATATTCGGCTTTCTGGAGCACACAAAAGTGAAAACCGAAGTATCTTATTGATTATAAGTGTAATCAACTTAATTCTCTACTCTTACGTCCCAAATAAACATACCCCCCAGAATAAACATAACCCCCCCCCCGGACAATTTTTCAAATTTTAATAAAGGGAAAACCCACCCCCCCCACCCCCCCCCCCCCCCCCCGGAATACACATACTCCCCGGAAAATTACCAAATGGACAAGTGTGCCCAAGATACATCGGCCCAACAGAAAGAAGATGATACGCAGATAGTTTTTTTTTATATTTAACTTATACTTGATGACCCCCATCTCAGTCACCTGTTATAAATAATAAAGCACTATAGATATCTTATTCGAATTATAATATTTCTCCATTTTGTAATAAAGGGTATACATAGAAAATAATTTCATAGTATCCCTAATGTTGAAAATTGGGCATAGGTTCCCCACTATGAACCCTAACTGGGGGCCAACGGTGCTTTCAAATTCAACAAGTAAAAATTTACATGATAATGCATATTCTACTCGGAACTTGAACTTGAAGCAATCAATAATCAAGTAATCAATGAAAATTGTTGTATATTACTTATGATTACTGGCAATAGTGGCATATCATTAAAATCATTGTATATATATATATAGCTGCAAGTACTCAAACATATTTTCTTCAGACATTACCACCAATTAAAATACACATCAACACTCCCAACATAGCGTTTTGTTCATTAACTCCTGTTCACAAAGTTTTTGTGAGAGCTCGTCTGTAAAAGTAGCATCTCATTCCACACATACTAATATGTTACAGATTACACTAGAAACTGCTAACATGAGAAAATCTTATGATTATTTTTGAAATTCAACACTCTTCAACACTCTATATATGGCATTCTTTTTCCATCATTGCACCGAAATAGAATCATTTTCACGCGTTTTATACAGCATCGTTCTAGTGATCCGAATATGTTGTGCAATAATGTGCTAGTTTTACTGTTACCACGTGAGATATGGCTGCCATGTTTGAATTGGTTCGAGTGAAGTTTCCAGCTGTTTTTACCGATGAATTCCTGCCGTTTTGGAGAATTTGCGGCCTCAAAACTCATATCACAAGGGAATCAAGGTTCTAGTTGTTGATTTTACGTCCATTATTTCTGATTTCATTTTTTCTCAAAACTTCAGTGTGGCGTCTTATTTTCTCAAAATAATAACATTTACCACCTCCTTGCATTTACTGTGTAGCGTCATAGCGAGATCGACCGATGTGTTACGAGTACTGCGTGAATGTCATAGCGGTGGGGGGAAAATTATCCGCGCCGCTAATCGGCCGAAAAATTGTGAATTTTGAGCACAAATGCCGCAGAAATATGGTTAGAAAACCCCAGATTTTCATTATGTCAGGGGTCCCTGGTCCAATCTAAAAAAAATGAAATAAACGTACCGTCCAAAATAAGAACGTACCGGGTGGATTTTGCGGCTGAAAAAAATAAACGTCCCGGTACGTTTATTTGGGACCTAAGAGTAAACGGATAAGACTAATAAACTAATTACGTGATTTTCTCGGAGGAAAGAGTCCCATACTATTGTTTTCAACATACTAGTAGCAAATCATTGTTAATCAATCATGTTACTGATTTCAATCGTACGAATGTATTTCCTGTAACAGTGAGTACTACAGCACTTTCCTCAAACCTGAATTTACAATTCGACACTGATGGCAAGTGCAAATACTTAATTTTCATTCATTCATTCATTCATTCATTCATTCATTCATTCATTCATTCATTCATTCATTCATTCATTCATTCATTCATTCATTCATTCATCTAATTGTATCCATACATTCAATCCCATTTGTTTACTCATTTTCCTTCAATCCCATTCATTCCACATGTACAGTGATGCCCAGCAAACATCGACAAATATGACAGAGAACCAAACATCTACAACATACTTAATAATGCTTAACCAACCAATAATCACAGTGTCAACTCCATGACTGGCATGAGCAAATACACAGGCAAACCACAAAGTTATAATGATTACGTTTTCAGAGGTGGGGAGGGGGGTTGGGCATGGTTGCAAGTCTTTTGTCCTGTGTGTTTCCTTTTCGTTTACCAATTGAACAGCATGAAGGATGACCCATGTGTACGGAAATTGACACAAAATAAGCGATGAAACCTTAACAAACAACTGTAAAGTTTGAATCTATGTTGTTGTCTACTCTACATAAAGGTGAACTGAACTGAACTAAAGGTGAACTGAACTACACAAAGCTTCAAAGGGAAATTATGGCAGTCGTGTTGGGCTGACTACTTGAGCTGAGTTATTCATCAAGGCCATAAAACCGATTTCTGTTCGATGTTTACAAATGTCTCACATACAGACAGCAATATGAGAGAAAACAAGTTGCACAAACAATGTCTATTGACAGAAGACGATTACAACAGGAAACCCTCGATCTGCCTGCAATGACTATGTTCAAAAATTATGTTATGATGAAACACCCCCCTCCCCACCGGGTCAAAACATCAAAGAGCTGTCCGACTTGATTTGTCAAAACAGCATGCCAGCAGCATGGGCGATCCCGCAGTTCAGGACGTGTGTGCCGTTATGTAACAGGCACAGACCTTGATCTTGATCCACATTAGATACTGTACAACACATATTGCCGCCTAATGACCGTACACACACCGTATTGACAATAAACGACATTTCTACACACCATCCAGACGAGCACCGCAAGATGGTTTCGCAACAGCGGGAGACACGCGCGGGCAGGTCGAAAACAACGTCACGGCGCAGACAAATACGAGGTGCAGAGTGTACCTACCTCCCTGAACTTGTTAAGATACTGCTCGGCGACATCTTCGTCGTCACCAAGGCTCTCAAGGGAGAGCAGGAGACGGGAAAGTTCCTCCGCAACTGCCTCGGCAGACTCAGACATGTACCAAGTCACGTCCGCCATCTTGTTTCTGTGGCTGAACTTTCTGCGAACTCCTGGTCGGTCACGCCCACTTTTACAGGGGGGACAGAATGGCCCCGTCAGGTTCAAGGACATCATCATTTTGGACTCCCGGACGACATATCTACGTGTCAAAAAATACAGACTCTGTGATATTCAGAGACAGGCCGGATCTTTTGTGTACGGATGTACTTTATTGTGCCACTTTAATTAAGGTCAGAGAGTTGGCAACATTACACCAAGGAGTTTTCATCAGAAGGCCTGTTGATGAAAGCTCATTGGGTACACTAACCAAGGACGCTATTAGTAAACGTCCTTGCAGTCAAAAGATATTGTGTTGTGTTTTGGACCGGAGAGGGAGAGATCGCTAGGGAGGGATGCAGGCTACAGATATGTGAAATCTCTCTTTCATTGGACCAGGTGTGTTTTCTAGTCTTCAATCCTGATTTGTTTCTTGGCGTAATACCCAAACAGCTACTGTCGATCTGACGAATTTATAAGCCTCGGTATTCTGGCTTGTAGGTAACATCTACTGTTAATTACGTTACACGTAAATGTCACTAGGCACCACTCAGGGCCTCACAAATACACATAACCAGTCTGACTCTGAGCTTTTTTGGCTTGTTAGCGGATCGACGCTATCATTTAGATGTCAGGCTCTCGCAATGATGAATGCAATGAAAAGTAACGTTAGTGCAGAATGTGGAAGGGATTCTTTGATGTTTAAAGTTGATAACCTGAACTTGTTATAACTGTTTTGTTGTTACGTTGCCATGGTGTGGATGAGAAATTCAAAGAGAGAAAAGAGAAAGAAACGAACAGCGTTGACCTTGACCAGCATTTTCCCGTTGATTTCGTGGACGTCTGAAAACGTGGAGCGGCATTGACTAACGTACTGAACTTGGGGAGCGGGCCCAATGATCAATGTTTAAACATGCACTTCAACTACATGTTCTTTTACTGAATGAATGAATCATGAAAGTGGTCAGCCTTGCATCATTTGTGATCCTAACCTTTGGGAGATTCTTGTAGAAATGTTTACTAACAGAACCTACTAGCTGCTACAGGGATGAAAGAATGGGAACTTCTGCCCTGGGGAACTCTGAACTCAACCGTGATATAATAAGGTTTGGTGACTCTTGATCGACGACCTTCTTGCAGTTTTAAGCGTTGGCGCCAGAAGACGCTGTTGACTGAATTGTCATTTAGGACACTCGATGAGCTCAGTGATAGCATGGATATCAAATTAAACCTCTGTCAATGTAACTAATTCCTACCATAGGAATAAGATGCATATAATACGCTGTCGTTTGAAAGGAACTAAGGTGTGGAGGGTTGAAATAAAGCTCGAAAGAAGCCGTAAGGGGTAATTTACCTTTCCGAGCGACGGTTCCTATATAACTCCTACTAGAGTACATAGGCTTTCAAGTCCTCTTAAAAGTTCAAGTCACCTAGGTACCTCTGCCTTAGTTGAAGGGCTACCCCCAGGCTATGAAGTTCGATTTCGTGAACTTTTTAAAAACTTCATAGTGATCTTCTGTTCACAAGCAAACTATGAAACTAATAAGTCAATACGGTTGTAACCATGACCGCGGTGACAAACAGTTCGCAACAATGTGCATAACTCTAATGTCATTCAGAAAATGAGGAAAAATCATACCACTCTGAACCAAACACAAATTCTATTGTGGTCATTTCCTTGCAGGTAACGCGGTGAGGTGGTGATTAAACAGGTGCGGAGTTAAACATTCCAGTATTCCGGACAGGCGCCTCCCCCCGTGCTGCCCATTAAAGACGGTCGATGCATTTCTTTTCCCTCCACTTGTGAACAGTAGTAGCTGATTTGAATTTCGCGCGTCAACAAAAATATCCATTTAGGTTATCATATCTCACCGAGCCTTTGTCTTTTTGTAAACTCCAAACAGATTGTCCGGTGGCAAGATCACCCAGCCCTTACCACCGGTAGATCTGCCTGTAAAACGTTAGATTTTCCATGTTCCTAGCTTGCGTAAAACAAAATTCACCCGGAATTGCAATATGTACATCATGCGATACTACAACAGGGAACCTCTGATGTTCAGTTGTTTGTTCATCCATTCTTTTCTCCTTCACTTCTGCATGTTTATGTTTTCATCACACACAAAGATGGGACTTCACAATCAGAGCTGTGTCTTCATTCTGAACATATTATTATTTAGTTATTGTAGAGTGATTCTATGGACAAAACTTGGATCTAGGAATGATACCCAGCGCCACAATGTGCCACGTGATACTGATCGGTTGAACGAGTTCAGTGATAGTCATAACAACCCTAGAATCAAGACAAGTTGCATTATTGGTGATAATTGTTGCATGTTCATGTTGTGTGAAAAGATTTCACGGCGCATGTGGCATTTCACGCGTGCGTTAATGGCTTTGACTTCTGGACTTAGCGCGACGTAAACGGCTCTAAACATTGGCGCAGGCAAACCCAAACACCGGGCCAGGGGAAGAAAAACAATCTAGCCCAGGTACGCATTTTCAGCTCTACCTGCCGGATCACATTTCCTTTTCCCACAATAGGTCTCCTGGCAACGGGCGTCGCGCTGTTTTACACAATTGTGAGGTCGAACCACTCTGAAAATCGCAGGCGGGGTGCCATGCATACTTTTCTTACACCTCCACAGCAAAGATGCGTTTTTAACGCACATACGTAATGTCTCACTCAAGACTAAGACGTGCTAGAAGCAATTTTCTTGGATATGATTTCACTCTGTGAAAAGATATACCCATCACCCCCGAAGTATTCTGAGTAGGTGGTGCCGCATTTGGCGGTAGCCCGCGGGATATGTGGTACGGAACCTGAGCCTAACCACCAGTGACACTTGTGGCGGTGCCCAGCCACACGTATGTGCCGCAGCCACTCTCAACTATATAGCTGTGCAAACACCAAATATTTGTCGTCGACCACCGGGAGCTGAACGTTTGTGTGATCGTGGATTTAGTTCGCGCGTGTTCGTGTCGACATCGGGAGCTTCACAGTGGTGCGGCCGTGCGGGGTTGGTCTGCCTGTAGTCGGCAGGGGAAGATCTAATCTGTGAGTTCGTGACTCCGACAGGTGGTCACGCAGACAAAAGTCTCCCACGTTGATGTTGTCTACGAACTGACAGGTGAGAAGTTCTTGTTGTCCACTTCTTTCGAATTCCCTCACTTGCAACTCAACTGGCTAAGAATGTACAGCGTCGTTCAATGTGTAACGTAGAGCTGCGTTATAAGAGTAGATACTGAGTTCCGTGCCAGTCCCCTATCAAAACAAAACGTGTTCACTCAATTTCTTTTCTAGAATACTTTATGACGTCTACCGACCTCAATAGAATTCGGGTGTGCCACTTCCTAGGTAATGTTAAGTGGTATGCTACCGAAGAACCTAACAACGCAGCTGGTATATATGATCGAAGTAGATAACTCAAGCAAAGTTTATTATAGCCTACCTAAGATATACATAGCTTTTGTATGGCTTCGTTTTGCTATGCTGAGCGGAGGCTACGCCCATGCAGCTATTGCGCGACAATGGCATTAAAAACTAGGCGTATGAAGCCGCAAACGGTGGCGCAAAAGTTTTGAGACCTTGTGTATATGGATGACTGTTTACGTTTCTATGTAATGTAAGCATAACTTCACAAGTAGCACACATGAAAGTGAGACTGTTTGCCTTCTTATCTTTGCATCTGGATAAGAAATCCCTGTGGGAATCAGTTTTCAATCAGCCGTTAAAGTAGTCGGCACACTACAATTGGAGCGTGGCAGTGCCTTGTACAGCATCGCTTCTCTGACCCCACGTCATCTCCTACAGCAGAGGATGTATATAGATCTATGGCATCTCCAAGCAGATACAGAATATGCTTCCTATCACGACATGTGTTGCATATGAACTGTGTGGGCGGGTCTGCCATAATCAGAAAAGGTGTCGCTGCCCCTCCCATACTTCTCCCATGAGGAAGGGCGCAGGTAGGAGTTGCCACCTACATGTCCAGGGCATTAAATGGCGTCCTGTGGTCGGCAGTCGAGGCAACTTTGAGCGGTCACACTGCAGGGGACATTGGTAAAACGTCTCATTGTCGATTATATTTTCTTGTTTAAATAGACATCCTATTAGTACTTGTTTAACTAAATGGTGGATCACAATGACACCCTTCACTGCTCGGAAACCACATCATTGGGTTGAATAGGTTACCAAACTGGTTGCATAGCAAACTGCTTGATTCAGGGAAGATATTGTGTCAGTCTCTCCAGGCAATTTTCGTGATATTCATGAAGTGCGGGACATTAAGCTGGATGTCTCTCTCTAGTATTTCATGAAGCAAGTATTTTAGAGGAATGGCACTCTTGTAATAACCGCCAAAATAGTCCGTTGACACCTGACTCTCGATCACGAAAACCAATCACGAGAGGGACAAAGACTAGAAACGCGACACTTTTGGTGCGCTATAGTGCAGACAAAAAGGAATGGTTCCGTTAGAAATATGCCAATTAGCGGGTAAGATGGGTTCCCTACGTTTCAAAATGTGTGAGATCACTGGCTTTTATTTCGCATGAATATTTTCTTGTCCCTTGTTGAAAGCGTTTAACATGTCCCAGATGTTTCCCCGACGATAAGCTCATTCACAAAGAAACCTTTGCATTCGCTCTTGAATGCCTAGATTATAAGAATTTGTGTAACATTATCTGCTAGCCTGGTACAGCAGAGGTTAATTCAATTGAGGGGACCTCAAAGATTACGTGAGTATTGACCTGTAGCTTTTGGAATGGCAAAAAGTATAACGTGCTCCTAATATTTTCTTTCACTTTCCTCAGTGCGTATTCACTAAAACCACTAATGATGACTTTAAATGTCGCGACGTACCGTTTTATAACGTTACATGTGCCTGTGTTTGATGTACTGTGAGGGCTGTGTACAGTGGCTCGGTGATATTGTGTAAACAACAGTCATTGTTGGAGCCTTATTCTTGTCAAACTCAGATTTAGACCTGCCAATAACACGTTAGTCTTGGTTTTATTTCTGTACTAAATAATTAATCGCCACGACTTAACACGATGCCAACCCAACTGAAGAGAGAGGTCAGGTTTCTGAAAGACGATTGTTACAACAGCATTTTTCTGGAGAGCAATATAATCTGCTGTGGGTCAGAATTTGAAAGGATGAGTTCACATGTGTACATATGACGTGTGTGACCCTCGGCATGCATGAGTTGCAAGGACACCGCTATGTTTTCACTGTGGCACCCTCATTTTCAGAATCTTGGGGAAGTCCATGCCTTTTTAGCTTCCATGTTCTCATCATGATCCTTTTCCCAGCTATATATAAACATTGATTTTTCTGTGTGTGTGGGGGGGGGGGGGGGGAGCTGCTGAAAGGACTCGGGCGGGGGGTGGTGTTAATGGGTTCGACGGCCTACTCTCTTCCTCATTTTGCTCGAAAACGGTGCTATAAGTAGTTCCTACAATTCAAGTATCACTTAAGAAATGTAATCGTGTTTTACATCGCTGCGTGGACTAACAACTGGTTAAACCCCGTCACATGAGGCGAAAATCGATCGGAACACTAGTCTACAAGCTCTAAATGACATTTTCGTGAGTGAGACGCCCGGTGTTCTAACGATCATCTTGCGATTTTTAGGGATCGCCGGCGATTTTCAGGGGTAGTACGATGGTCGCGGTGCAGCCAAACATGTTCTTAACATAAGCGACAAGTCTCAGGAGATCGCAGAGCTCGTTACCGAGTCGCAGATCGTGCGTGCAAGTCGTGCGTAACTCGCAAGGTTATCGGTCGACATTCGATTGACAGTCGTGCGTCAATCCAGCACAGACCTAGTTATTAATCATCGAGCGCAAATCGGATGGTGAACGCCCGTCAGTCGGGCGACGTTCAGGCGACGTTTGCCCGATTTCTGTTTGATTACAAATATCAAATTCCTGGGAATGCGAGGGTTATTCTGACATTGTGGCCCCTGTGGCAGTATGCAGGCTGCCTTTGTGACACACTTTCTTTTCTTTCGTCATTTCTTGTATGCCCGCGCATTTCATTAAATGGTTAAAAAGATTACAACAAAAGAAACAACACTTATTGATCTCTTGCCTTTTTGTGAGGAACATTTTGTGTTACCTTGTTCGTGTGCAAGAGGTCATGGGAGGTTCATTATCATATTTTATTCACCGGCGATCGCACGAGCCTCGCTTAAATGTGACAGGGACAGTTTTTGGGCGAAAAATACGCAAGACCCTCTGAAGATCTTAAAATTTGCCTTCCAGCGGTAGCGAGGTACGTCCGAAGATCGTACATGATGTGACAGGGGTATTAGTGATAGACCAAATCTACCTGTGTCAAAACAAACACAGATCAGATCTTCAGCTCAGCCAGGGCCACGGCTTCTATGCCATAGCCCTAAGAGGAAGACTAGTAGCTAAGGGGGTTAAGGGCAATGTTTCCTGGGGGAGGAGGTGGAACTGGAGCCGGAGGGCTTCCATGTGTAAGCCCTGGATTCCAGTTCAGGTTACCCTCAACCCCGCTTGGAAACACACGGGAATTCCTATGCTTCAAGTCGTTTCAATGGGACGTCGCCGATAGCACGCCGCGGCGAATGGCAGCGATATTCTATTCTCATACTGAGCAACCAGAACGCAGATAAAAGCTCAAAAGTCAACGCTGAACAACAAAGATACTTTCAGCAAGATTAAGTACCATGACGCATTCTTACAGGGCTTATTTACTCAGGTCCCTGGTAGCACTAGTAAACAACTGAGTCTGGAACTGGGAGTGGATTGTAGCGCCTAAACAACTATTTAGTCGTGGCATTTTGTGTGAAAGTGCATATTTCTATTTATGTACAGTACATGTGCAGTTTAGTGAAATGGAAACTAATTGAGCTAGAGAGCCAATAACTGCAACACAAAATGTATGTTTTGGGAGACGACGGGCAAAAACAAATCGAGTAATAATATTGAAAGCCTGAGTATGTATCCTTACATAACATATTTCAAGTCACTTTGGCCGAAAAATAACAATGTGTTGCCTACTGCAGCGGTGCTGGGTATAAAACTGTAGCCTCCGTAGCAGGATCTCCGGGGACTTATTTGGCTTAGAATACGTTATTGCTGGCCATTTCTTTTTGTACTGGGTCGCTGATTGTCGGGCGTCCCTGATTACTGGCCAGTAATGACGGACGGAAGAATAATGACCAAAACGTATCTTTCCTTTTCCTTAAGATAACGTTACATTATAAGGACGAAAATGAGGGGAAATATAATTAATTAACTGGGGGGGGGGTGTATGCGGTAGAAAAGATACATTTTCTTTATACTTTACACAAATTTAACAACAGTTGTTGCTGTTTTACAGAAACCCGTCACTATGGAGACCATGGTCAATGGTGACACTGACGACAGCGATGCTGAAGTTCAAAGCTTAGAGGAGGAAAGCGGCAAACCCTCCATTCCTTCACACTTACACTTTGACCTCTCCGATCGCTGCCTCAGCCACCTTTCAGTCGGTGTCTGTAAGATGGAGGACATTCAGTCTCTAGACCTTCGCAGCAACTATTTGACCTCTATCCCAGACGACATCGAGAATCTCCGAAATCTGAAGGTTCTCAATCTCAGCGGCAACAGGATCGTTGAGTATTCTTTCCTGTCAAAGTTAAGAACATTAGTCGAACTTGATCTATCAAACCAAAACCTGAGAAGTATTCCCGAAGAAGTATTCAATATACATTCTCTAGAAATTCTTCGCGTAGCCAACAACGACATTACTGAAATCCCCAAGAGCATCTTGAAGTTGAAAGGCCTCCGCATCTTAGATGTCTCCGGAAATCGCATTTCGTCGTTTCCAATTTCGACCCTGGGCACCCTGAAGGAGTTGTACATCTCCCGCGTGCAGCTGCAGACGATCCCGGAAGAAGTGTTTGCCCTGGAAGAGCTGGAGGTGCTAGACATTTCAAATAACAAAGTAAAGTATCTACCCGTCAAGCTTGGTAAACTGTACAGACTTCGAGTACTCAAGCTTGGCGGAAATAACGTTTGTTCCTTCGAAGTCATGCCTGCTTTGCAATGTCTACAAGAACTTGATCTTTCAGATATGAGGCTTAAGTCCATTCCAAAGGAAGTGTTTTACCTGACGAACTTGAAGACGCTGAAACTGAACAACAATAAAATCAGAACAATACCGGCGGACATAGAAAGGCCCATGGCCTTACAAACTCTGCTTCTGGACAACAACAAGATATCCAGCGTCTCCGAGGTGCTCGACAAGATGAAGTTCCTGCGTCACTTATCACTTAGCAACAACAACCTGACAGACTCGGGGTTCCCTGTCGATGACGTGGACATTATTAGCCTTGAGCACTTGAATCTGGACGGGAACAAGCTCACAGCGATCCCGACATGCGTCTATCAGGCACAGAAGCTGGTCTGTTTGAGCGCTGAGGGAAACAGGATAAGGGTCCTACCGGAAGAAATAGCAGGCCTGAAAGATATTCGGGTTCTAAAACTCAAGAACAACAGAATCCGACAGGTTGCTGATGACGTCGCAGAACTGTGTGAAATACGTCATCTAGATCTCAGCGAAAACAGACTGAACGGCATTCATCCATCTATACTCGAGATGAGACATATGGAAAGTCTGGACCTGAGTAAGAACCGGGTCATTAAAATTCCCCGCGAAATCTCCCATCTACGGCGACTACAGACACTCAAACTCAGAGGCACAGATCTAAGGGAAGTTAACGAAGAACTATTCACTATCGATGATTTGAGAGAGCTGGACATTGGACAAAATCCTAGAATGTTCATCTCAGAAAAAGTCTCAAAACTGAGGTGTTTAAAAACGCTTAGTCTCGATGGTTGTCGTCTGAGCGGGCTTCCCCGAGAGTTATTCGAACTCCCAAACTTGGAAGTACTCGACATCAGTGACAACGATATTCGCACTATCCCCACAGCGATTGAAAACTTAAAGAAGTTGAAGGTTCTGCGTGCAAACCGACTGTTCTTAGATAGTGTGCCATATTCTATTTTAGGTCTCTGCAAGCTCAGGTGTCTCTTTCTTCAAGGCAATAGAATCCAAAAGATATCTGAGAGTATCTCCATGCTAAAGGAACTACAAGTGTTGGACCTCTCCGACAACAAGATCCGAAGGATTCCTGCTCAGCTCGGAGAAATCAGTACCCTTCAAAGCGTCAATGTCGAGCGGAACTGGGTCACAGACCTGACGCCTATCTGTAGACTGAAGTACCTCGAGACTCTGAACATCGGAAGCAA
The DNA here is from genome assembly GCF_000003815.2 of Branchiostoma floridae. Classification (NCBI taxonomy): domain Eukaryota; kingdom Metazoa; phylum Chordata; class Leptocardii; order Amphioxiformes; family Branchiostomatidae; genus Branchiostoma; species Branchiostoma floridae. Next base: position 17,251,298 of record NC_049982.1, read on the forward strand.
CGGCCTCTACTCCTTACCAGGGAACCTCGTCGAGCTTTCCCAACTTAAGCACCTAAGAGCAAGCCACAACAGGTTAACCAGTCTGCCAGAACAGTTCGGGAAGCTCAGCAGACTAAAGGTCTTAGATCTTACTAAGAACAACATTGAGAGCCTCCCGGACTCCCTCTCAAGTCTCAATGCCCTTTCAGTTCTCCGCCTTGCCTCCAATGACATGTCGTCATTTCCGACAGAGGTGTGTGGGATCAACACCCTGACGGACATTGACCTTTCTAGCAACAAGATACCCTCGTTACCGTTCGGCGTAGGTCTGTTAGAAAATGTGGAGGCCCTAAATCTGAGCAAAAACAAGCTACCAGATGACATGCATGATTTCATCAGTCAGATGACTAGTCTCAAACATCTTGACTTAAGCCAGACTGGCATGACAAAGGTACCCGAAACCATTTCGCGTCTGGAGGAGCTCGAATATCTCAACATCTCTAGTAACAAGTTGCAATACATTCCGTCCGAGATGTTCGAGCTTCCTTTCCTTGAAGAACTCGATGCTAGTGACAACGTCCTGAAGGAATTGCCAGTAGACGCTGTACAGGAGAGTGACGTAGAGCGGTTACTGCTCGGAGGAAACCACCTTGATGAGTTGTCCCGAAACATCAACACGCTGATGTACCTAGAGCGGCTTGATCTCAGTCGCAATAATCTCCGAGACTTGCCAGAAAGTCTCAGCTTCCTACCTTGCCTGGAAATCCTCAATCTATCCGGCAACCGACTCAGGCACTTTCCGCCGGAATTCTCTGGGCTGATGCTCGAGGTTCTTGACTTGTCCGACAATGGGCTTAGATTCGTGCCGAGGGAGGTCACAGATATGCTTTCCTTGCAAACATTGAACATCAGTCGCAACAGGATCAAAGTTATAGGAGACAGAATGTGTCAGTTGGACAGTTTGGTAGACTTAGACATCAGCAGGAATAGCGTAACCAGCATCCCAGAAAACATCTGTCTTCTCGCCAACATGGAGAGACTAACTGCGTCCCACAACAACATCTCTTCGATCATACGGGACGTTTGCGAGCTGCCTAACCTCGAGTACTTGGACCTTCGCCACAACCAACTAGAAAAGGTTCCGACTGACATTGGCAGTCTATCACAGCTTCGCGTGCTATTGCTCAGTGGGAACAAAATCGCCTACGTAACGGCGATCGACCTGGCCAAGGCTGTAGAGCTCGTCCTGTTGGATCTAAGCCGGAATCTTTTGACCTCCATACCGAGCAGTGTGTGTCAGTCGGCGTCTCTCCGAGTCCTGAAACTCAACGAAAACAAGATAGAGGGCGTCCCTACATACATATCGCGTGCGACCGGCCTGACTGAACTGCAGCTCCGCGGAAACAGGATCTTCGTAGTGTGCCGAGAGATCTCCGAGCTGCACAATCTGCGGAAAGTTGATCTTTCGTACAACCATCTGTCCACGTTGCCACTGTCTATCTGCCACATGAGCAACCTGGAAGCTCTTGACATTAGTCACAACAGGATATACTACTTGTCTTCAGACGTTCAAAAGATGAAGAAGATCAGGACTTTTAGAGCAGTCGGAAATAAGATCCACCAGCTTCCGGAACAGATCCTCAAGCTAGACCGACTAGAACATGTCGTCCTACATGACAACAATATCAACCTGTTACCGAGTGTCATGCCCCCTAACGTGGTAACACTGGACCTCAGCTGTAACGGCATCTCCCGATTGGGGTCAAGTTTGGGACGAATGCAAAATCTCGAAGTACTGAACTTGGCTGACAACAGAGTAGACAGCTGCAGAGGTGTGTTCGGTCCGAACACCTTCCCTAGTCTTCGCGTTCTGACTGTGAGAAATAACGCTATCATGGCTCTGCCCAACATAGGTCACTTGCGGTCTCTTACGTCTTTGGACGCAACAGCCAACAGCATTTCGGACCTCGTAGACCTTTGCAATGCTTCAGATCTCCGGGTGCTGAAGGTCGACAACAATCTCATCACAGAAGTTCCCGACGAAATCGCGAAGTTAGAACACATTGAGCTTCTGTCACTAAGTGGAAATTGGCTGGATGATTTGTCACCGCACTTGTCCGAGCTTTCCAAGATTCGCCGCCTTGTATTCAACAGCTGTATGCTCACAGAGGTTCCTCCGGAGGTAGGGGAGCTTCGCACTCTCAGGAGTATTGAGCTAAAAGACAACGAACTGGCAGACTTTCCTGATGTTCTTTTGTACTTGCCGCACCTTGCAAACGTCGCATTAGACGGCAACAAGCTTGACATCATCCCAGACGAAGTGCGACGATTCGAGAGTCTTAAGATTATGAGTCTCTCCAGAAACAACATAGAAACTCTGCCGAGTACACTCTGTCATGTCAACAATCTGCAGTGGTTAGATGTCAGGAAAAACAAGTTAACGACTCTACCGGCAGACATCGTACGACTGGAGGATCCTACGATCTTAACGTCGGGAAACTGCTTGGTTAGCCCTCCACAGGAAGTGTGCGACCAGGGCTTCTCCGCCATTACCAGCTTTTTCGAAGAGACAGGACGGTCGGACGCCGTGCTGCGGCCTCGCCTGAAGGTCATTCTCCTCGGCTCCATTCTAGCTGGGAAGTCGAGTTTGAGAAAATCTCTGGTGAACAATTCCCCGTTCCTGACAGACGTTGAAGCGAGAACTCACGGAGTGGAGCTGGAATCTGTCAAAGTGGAGGACATTGAACTTCTTCTGTACGACACAGGGGGGCACGAGGTTTACGCTCACACGTACAAGTTTTTCCTTGACGCAGCATCACTCCATGTTCTCACAATCAACCTCCGCCACTACTCTCGCAACAACTTCTTCAATGAAGTAGGTGGCTGGCTGGTCGCACTGGCGGCTCGAGTTCCCGGGGCCAACGTCCTTATAGTAGGGACCCATACAGACCTGTGCTCCATGGAAGACGTTCAGATGAAAAGCGAAGACATCTTGTTCCAGATACGGAAGATGGAACGCGACGGAGTACGAGAGCTGGAGAAGCAAATCGGTAGCATAGCTGACATACTTGACGAATCAACTGACAACGACGACATTGGAGACATTCCCTCTGACGGGTCCCTACAACAAAAGCAGAAACATCTCACTCATCTGTTGATCAACCGACTCAACATCATTCCAAACATGGTAACGATTAGTTCCAAGACGTTCTCTGGTATTCCTCACCTGAGAGAGAAACTGGTGGACATCGCGAAAAGCCGAAACATTTTTCCGAACATCTATCGGGAGATTCCGGCTTCGTGGTCGCGTTTGGAAGATGCCCTGGAAGCGAACAGGAGGACAAGCCCGGGAAGGGTGTACCTGACTGTGGCTGAGTTCGCCAGGATAGCGAAACAATCGGCAGAACTGAAAGGGAAGGATGCAATCAAAGCGGCTTTGACATACCTCGACTGTAGCGGCTCTCTGTTGTACAGTCCTGAAGTTGGCCCTTACGTTTTCCACAACCCCTTGCTTCTGATGGATGCATTCAAAATGGTCTTTGAGCATGAACCAGAAGAACTGCTTGATTTCGGCAACCCTGTGTTCAGCGAGTTCGGTCACTTCGACAAATTCAGCTTTGCCCGGGCAAAACGAGACTTTCTGGGGCAGGCTGTTCTGTCGCGAGACATGCTCAACTGTCTTTTGTCAATCTTGAAGGTAGATGCCGAGGTTGTGGACGCCCTGATCGGCCTCATGAAACTCTTCGGCCTCTGCTTCTCCATGCGACCTCGCAAGAACCAGGATTCTAACGAACTTCTCCGTTTCCCGTATTTCCTGCAAGATGAAACCTTTGAAGACTACCAAGAGAACTGGCCCGTAACGCTCCCTGTCGGGATGAAACAGATAGAGATAGAATTTCTGCTCCACAAGCTCTGTCCCCCGGGTCTGTTCGAAACGCTCTGCGCGAGGATCAACCCATACGCGATGTACCGGATCGACTGGGTCAACGGAGTCTATGGGCGAGCCGACGGGAGACACCTGTTGATCGTGCGGGAAATCCTGGACGACCACACCAGCGTGGCGATCGCCGTGCGAGGGGCGAGGGACGACGTGACCGGACTGTGGCGACTCCTGGTTCCGGTGCTGAACGAGATGGAGACTCTGCTCGGCAGCTGGCCAGGTACTTATCCGATATACATTCAACGTCTTGTTATCTAATTATTAGTTTTTGTCTGAAAGTTAAAACTTTTTGATTACCACTTTTGTTGTGGACACATGTTTGCGCTCACACTATTTTCACGACTATTCAAAACACAAAATTGTGCGTGGAGTTTGTTCCTAAACAAATCAGCTAGCTCTGAAGCTAGCAATGTGGGCGTACTTCATAATCAGTCTAGTAAACACTACTTTTACATATCTGTTCTCCTTCAGGACTACGCTACGACCGTTTCGTGGTCTGTCCAGGATGTCTGGAGACCGGCATGCAGTACCCTCAGCGTCTGGACGGTGGCATTCTTAACCAGGCTCACGACAAGCGGACCGCCCGGATCGTGTGTCAGGGCTGCGACAACAAGGGAGAACACCTGGTGGATCCCGATCTACTCTTCCCACCGTCGTCAGGTATCTTACTCCGTTATTCAACCTAAAGTAGTACCAAACTTTTTGCATACTTAAACCTCTTTCCGTGCCACTTATGTTTCATTGTGTTTGAATAAGTCTCCTCAATGACTGAAATAACAAACACTACTTCTGTTTTACATGTATATATTATGTATCGAGTAACAGTCAAACACAACTAGACTTCTTCATCTTTCCTGCTTCATGACATAATACCGAGTGTTCTCATTCTCCACCATGCTCCTCTCTCTTCCCAACTGAATTATGGCTCCAGGAGAACATGTAGAGGACTTCGACCTGTTCTTCTCCCTATGCTTTGGTAGGTACTTGATTTTTATCTTTCATTTCTAACCTCCCAGTCAAATTCGATATTTCTTTCTGCTATTTGTCATGTTGATCCTTACAAGACATGGCCCTTGATTTACAGAGCGACTTGAGAAGAAACCCAACAAAGCATCAACGAGGACCCCGAAACACGAAGGAGCGGCGGCAAAGAAGACAGCGCGTCGCCGTCATGACAGCGTACCGAAGACGTATGTTCTTCCGTCCTACATGTTTCTTGACGGCGACGACGACTTCATGACATTTGATGTGGACGTTGACATCAACGTCGATGAACCCCCGAATGTCGCCATCTCCACGTCATCAGGATCGACCACTGAATGGTCACACACGGAGGGTGACATAAGCGATGATGAACTATGGCACCCAGGGGAGGATCCGTTAAAGAACACGGGCACGACGGACCGCGTAGACTGCGGGCAGGAAACGGAAATGGCGTATGACCTCCATGGTATGTCGTTGAAAGCCACAAAAGACGCCAGTAGCCATGGCGACAGTTTTCTCAGCCTCAGCCTCCCAAGTTTGACGGACGACAAAGATGACGATTTCAGCTGCGAACCCATGGAGATGGCGTCGTCCACTGATGAAGAAAACGAAGCAGTGACACAGAACATTCAGAACTGGGACAACCTGTCCGTGCAGAGCTATGATGAGGCCATGGCGCCTTACTACGTGCCTTATGATGGTGACGTCCTCCATGACATGGACATCAGGCGCAGCGGCCACTACAGACCCAAGTGTCTGCTCATGTAACATGTGACTGTCAGTATTAATCATAGAGTCTTGTAACGTTAGATTAAACTTAGCGTAAAGGTACAGACTCTAACAATCTTTGGTGTACATGTACTCACGGCGGATACAGACAGAACTACATTTTCGTACACCGTGTACATTTGTAACTTTAATGATTACTAATTTACACTATGTACGACACTGCAGTTCAGTGCTTGTATCTGCGGTAAAAACCCCGAGGGACGTTTTAAAACTTTGTTTTTTTTAGAAAATGTTCTTTGTGCAGTGTTTGTTTTGCAGTTAAAAGAGTTCATCCATATATGTTGATTTATGAGTTACGCAATATGTAGAAGCTTGCAGTGCAATGTATGATATATTCTATTCACATAACAATACGTCCGCGTACGGTTGTAAAATCACTCTCAGACCAGTTCAATACATCCAAATCACTTGAATACACAATGTATAAATCACCTGCGACCAGATATCACAATTAATGGAAGGCATGTCATTGATATATTGTCATTCTGTCAATGACAAGCAATATTCGGTGTTCTTCACGGTGTCAGTATTAAACTATTACTGAAAGTTAATTGGCATGAGGTAGTCTAAGAGAGCACTTGTAAGAGCACTTAGATATGTATTGCAGTTAATTAAACTGTTCGTAAATTCATGTACCTAAATATGTTACTGTTTAAGCATGACGTGTTGGCACTAAACGCCTGTGTGTGATATACTCGTACAAACAAGTTTTTACCAAGGTGCTGCTGCCTCTATTTCGTGTGCTTTTTTCAATTCACGGTGTTAGATCGGTTAAGAGGCCAAACTCGGCTTGTGCAATTTCTTCCATGTCATCGAGAACCGATTTCAGAGATAGCAGGCGGGGTCTAGAATTATCTAGAATTATCTCCTACCTTAATGTTAGCCTTTTCGAGTGACGGGTTAGCATTGATTATGCAAATAAGGTCCACATTTGCATAAATCTTATCAGTTGATCATCTTCTCCTCTCGAACAAACAAAGGTCTTTCAAAGTATATGAAAATCTTATGTAAAGCCCCGGTCACAAAGCGCGTACGATTCCTTGCGATTCCTTCCGATGCGCAGGATAAGCGCAGTGCGTCGTAAGTCGGGGGAGAATCGGAAGCAATGGTTTAAGTATATAAAGCCGTGGTCACAAAGCGCGTAGTGCATCGTACAATGAGGTCATAAGAGCGTGCCTGCGTCAATCGCAGTGAATCATAGTAAATCGGGGAGTGTCGTATGGCGAAAAATAGAGCTGAAATGGATTTTGAACATGTTCAAAATTTCGCTATCGTCGTCAGATTTTATTTGCCCCCATAGCAGACTTCATTATGGCAATTTTTGTCTACTGATGAGGTTATAGATTTATGAATTGTTAGCATGTTGTGATGGTTTCAGTTTTCCCTGATATTGTGGATATTGACGAAAAGGGAAAATATATCAGTCGCAACTGCCACAGTCGCAACCAGAGAACAGCGCGCCCCGCACAGGTGATGCAGACAATTGTTTGATCGCTTCATGCACGTGAATTTATAATTAGATCAAATCTAAGCTCTCGTCGGTCTTAGGTCAGTTTACCATAATCGTAATAACCATGGGGACAACTCGAACATAAAGGCAGGCTCTATGAGTCGGAAATATATATGATATAATGCTTATGATATGATTTTTGTATGATGGCATCTTTTTGTTGATAGCATATCATGAATGAATGAATGAATGAATGAATGAATGGTTTATTGAAAAACGACATACCTCGCAGCCAAAGGCTGAATTGCGTATACGGTACAAGTGTGGCACAGTAACATGTCTCAACTTATCGTACACTTTAAAACTTTAAGATTATGATACGATCTTCGAAAGAACCTGACACGTAGAGCCGGCAAGCAGGCCAAGATAATCATACCAGTACTCACGCTTGATGTGAACTTGTAATGCTCTTGTTGTCATGGTCTCTTTTAATCTATTTTTACAGTTAGATACAACATGTATATTATAGGAAGGTATTCAACAGCTTAGTCCACATTTTGTTGGTTAAAGAAGCACAAAAGCGGCCAGGCGGCTATTCAAAAGAGACACAAGTGAAAAATCGTAAGACGCTGGAAAAATTTTGAACACCATCCGATGCGTTGCGATGGCTGATTTTGCTTACGATTTTGCTGCGATTTACTGCGCTCATCGTACGATACGCGGAATATACCAGCGCGCAAGAAATCGTACGCGCTTTGTGACCGGGGCTTAAGCAAAGAAGCCTATCACGGCACTTTATCAAATTTAACCGATCCCTGATTTTCGTAATTCATGTCTCAAGGTCCCCTAACTTGGTTACTTAACTTCTAAATGGTGCTGGTATGAAATTCCCGTCATTTATATCACGTTTTCACTGATAATGTAAGTTGCGGTACCATTGAAAGCCGCTGGGAGGCCCCTTCACGGCCGGACTTTCAGTTCGTTTTCCCGACACAGTCAGTGCCCACCTCCAAATATGATAAAGTTCCATCCACAGCTTCTCAAGTTATGCCGTCCACATACCGTCAGTCAATCACCTAACCTCAAATAACCTCAGAATCTAAACCTTGATCAACGTAGCCTTCTCGATAAGGGCAATAAGTGGAGGATGAGACTTTTTGTTAGCAAGGGATGTCTCGTTCCCTGATTGGCCTATCAGGACTCCTTTTACATTGTAGATGAGGACTTTGCTCAGTACAAAATAGAATGTACAGTCATATGATCATAGACTCCCCGTTGCTTAGAAAATACGATACTGATCAGTATCTGGCATGATTGAAGTGACAGAGGTTTCAGTCCACGTTATAAGGTCCATTTGGAATTCAAACCCGAATGTGGCGCGAATCTTGCAAATTCTTCAGTCCGACTGGTTCTGCTTGATTCCTGCTCATGTGGCCTTCAAAGTTACTAAAAACCGGCCTTGCTTCATACCCCTTAGCACGAGAGGAGGAATGATTTTTTTTGTATACCATTTTGGCGTATTCGTAGAGATAATGATGATTTGTAGTTGATTTTATAAATTCTCACCGCATTCTAGATATTTAAGCGCGCACATTCTTGTGGTCAACCCTAACGTTGATGTTTTTTGACATGCTGAAAACTTTCGTCCAGTCAGGTGAATTTATAGTGGAGAAATATCGAACGGCATCCACAGTGTATTCTCTTTGAAATACACTTCAAACGCACATCCGGAAAGTTTTGCCTTGACAAATACGTCCGGAATGGCGGAGGCACAAATATCTTGCATGAGAATTCTTGAGTGAGAATTTCTAGCACTACGAATACCCATGAATATACAAATAATTTTTTTCATTCAGACGACATCCCGGCTCATTCCGCCTCTGTGAAGGGGACTTGAAAGGATCCAGCCACCACAGTAACTCACTGACAGTACCATTCCCCCCGTCTATCAAACCTCTGCTTGGAGAATAGACCCGAGTCCCCATGTCGCGGAAACCCGGCCGCGGAGTGATACTCTCATCACGAGGGAGAAGGGTCGGGGTCAGCAGCATCATAAGAAGGTCATGTGTGAAGACTGGCAGCGGGACTTCGTCCTCGGTCCTCATGATCATCTCATCAACCAATGCAATTTTGATCGTCAGTTTCGTCAGGAAGACAGCTATGGAACTGCTAGAATAAGGTAAGTTTTTATGTCAGACTCTGTTCTGCACCAAAGGACAGGAGTGGAGATATAATTTTACGGTGATGATGAGGCGGAGTCCAGGAAAGAAGGTCACCGGTATAATTCCTGACATTTACACTCTAGTGAGCAAATGGTGGTATCGTCATATACCCACAAAAATCACAACCACTGAATGGACATGGGAATGGACATGGGTGCCAGTCTGTTTCCAGAGCATACAGCAGCCAGCTCCCGTGGGATCCAGGGGCACATAACATACATGTAACGTTATACTTTAACACAGTTGCTGGACCCATCCAAGATCACAGTGATTGGCTTTCTGTTTATCAACAAATTATGTTGATGTTCTGTAAACTGATGAAGTAACATTTTTTAGCTATGATGCAATACATAAACACTATGCTTTAAGGAATACAGAAAGCCATCGGTCTCTTCGGCTCTTGTCGTCTCGGGAGACGGTCGACAGCTTCAGTCAGGGCCTCAGTCAGTTTAATACTGGGTACTGGTTACAGCTCACTTCAAACCTTCAATGGGTTTCAAGTATAACTAAGTTAACGGTACTATTATTACTATTAGACCCACAACAGATAGTTCAGTTCAAGTGGCTTTTCCATCCATTTGAACAAAACATCAACTGAATGTAAAATTTCTGCCACTTTGATGCTATGCTGTAAGTTTCAGTTTGTAACTTTTTCCGTGTGTGTTAGTGCAAATCCTTCTGTCGGAAGTTGGTGATTTACTTCAAATCACCCGGATGGAGGCCTGGCGACCTCTGTCTCGTATCGGCCACATGGTGATCTACATCATTCACCCGGACGTATAACCTGTCGTTGTGCGAACATGTGCGAACATGTATATATATAGGGCTCCCTTGGAAATCAGTTACTACGTTAACTGAAGGGACTACCCTAAAAGATCAATAAATAAATAAATAAAAAAATAAAAAACTTTTTTTTTCCTTGGTTTGTAATTTTATTATATTAATGTTGCAATCTTGAAATATCAGGCCACATTGGCTTTTCATGGATGACATCCACGCTCACATTGATTTTCACCTTTTTTCTTTTTAAACAGCAACACACAACAGGGTTTAACAAGTTTTCTAAAATTCACTTGTCCTATTGGGCAAGTACATGAAAAATTTTGATAAATTTAAATGACATTTTTTCACAATGAATTTTCACTTCCAGCAATGGGATTCTTGTATTATTGGCTCTATTTTTCTGTGCTGACCAATGCTTGATGCTATGACTGTAATAAGCAACTAATACGTTATACATGTATATATATATTATATCTCAAAATCACACTCAGGGAAAAATCCTACTAACTTGTTAGTACTTGCACGATTGGACAAGTAGGACATGCACTTGCCCGATGGGCATTTTCACATGCCTGGGACAATCGGACTAGTGGACTTGTCCAACCCTGCACAATTGAAAGCTTGTTTCGGTAATGTGGACTATTGAAGACATAAATGCATATTCTATTGTTGTGAGGGATTGTATGTCTTGTCCCTATTCCATTGGATATTTTGACATTTGGCAGTAGTCCACCTCGTACATTGTTAATTGCTCTAGAAAGCAGAACATGTTGATGACCTACTAATGTCTTATTTATTTGTTTAATATATTTGATACTATGTTGTCTGTTCCCAAAACAGCCTCAAAAGTTTTTTCCAGTTTTTCTGTGAACTTCACATGGCCATGGTACTTTGCTTGATTGATTTTGCATTGTGCTTGTGTGGTTAAGTGGTCTGTGCAGTGTTACTTGCCACCTCTGTGTTTGTGTCAGGGGCTGGACATGACTGGAAAAGAATTGAATTGTCCATTCAGAGGGGGATACAAAGCCAGAAGCCTGTGTATGAGGGAGCTTATAAAGATAAAGAGCTTTCGCCTTATGGCGTCAAACCTCTGTGCGTAAAAGAACCCAACACACTTACCAAAAAGAGTAGTGATGACCCTATGTGCCTGGCTCTAATGAGCTGTAGCTAATGGAAAAGTGGCATACTTCATCATCATCCTAAGGTCACCTGCTTCACCTTCTTATGGAGTGATTGTCAAAATTTTGGACAAAAGTATGCAAAAAAGTGTTTACTGGTTGGGTAAGATGGTTACATGTAGCAGAGGGTGTAGTAGCAATATGAAACTAAATGGTCCAAGTTGTAGTTTTGACGGTAGTAAAAGATACTAAAAATCAAGATGCTCCCTCTGTGGGGGCATCTGTATCTTAGTCACTGAACAATGGCCCCACCTAGCTATTCTTGCAGAAATTGCACCACGTAAATGGCAAATCAAGAGACGTACTTGTTTTGTCAATTGCAGTGTTCTTTACAATCCTCTTTGATATCAAATTTGGAGAAATTTTTCTTGAAAGGGCCCATATGACAATCTATCAATGTTTCAAACAAGGCAAGCTATATTTAGACTGCCAGATACTATCTTGTACTCATGGTGCTTACTAGGGCTGGGTAGCGGTACACCGAGATTTCACTCAAGGAACTGAGCAGTGGTCATCATTTGTGCCGTGTGTTTGGAGGCTAGAGGGAAAAGATTGGCTGTCTCGTAAAGAAGGGGATGAGAAAAGAACAGGGAAGTAATGGAGTTTTGGGCTAATGAAGTGAATATAGTGTCTGATTTGGGCATGTAGATAGTTAAGGGCAGAAATCAAGAAGATGAAAAGGCATAGCATCTAACTGTAAGCATTTGCTTACTGGTATTACTCATTTGATATTCCACAAAGGTTTCTATATCATGTATCTTGTTTGTTCCATAGTAACATTGATTATTACTGCTGATTGAATATTAACAAAATCAGTTGCCAAGAGCCAAGTTTTAGTGGAATGACCAAAGTCAAATGAAGTAAACTCTATAGACTGATCCTGACTGTCCATCACAAAGCATTAGTATGCAGGTCAACTGCAAACTGGCAATTAGTGGTGTGACTAAAAGTTGTTTAAACGATGAGGGCTGGGTTGTCCAGACAAGGCAGACTGTCTGGAAGGACCGGATTTTCCATATTGGACACATATCTGGAAACATAGAAATACAGATAGACAGACACATCAAAAACAAAAACTCCATTTTTATGGAAGTAATCAGGTACACAGCTCTGTTTTGGGGTGCACAATAGTCTGTAAAGCCAGTATTTTAAGCCCTGTTTTGAACCTAATTTAGAAAAAGGCAGGGTCACGTAATACTTCGTTATAAAAGCAATAACTGCTTTCATGTTCCCAGACAAGCCAGTGACCTGTAACAGTGGAATGATTCTTCTAATAGCCAGAGTTATTGGAGTCACTGGTGCAGTACTGGTACCAGCAGTTTAAATCACATTATGAGAAAGAAAGCCGGGTGCTTGGACTAATTCAACTATTTCCAGACATTTATGTAGGAAGATTATTTTTCTTTTCAAGATTGAGCTTTATGTACAGAATTGGGGTAAGATACTCAATTTGTATTGAATACTCCAAAAAAAAGCAAGTTCCAACTGAAGTGTGGTGCTTGCAGTGCCACAGTAATTTGGGTACGCAGTTATGCAGAAATGCCATCAGTGGTGGGATGTAGGAACTTGGATTTGAAGCATTGCACCCGCTATAGGAATTGAATTTAAAGTATTGATCAAGAATATAGTAACAAATTGGGAAGAATTAGTCTTGATTTAAAGTGTGCTTGTGGGACTTGTGCCATGGTACCCATGATTTGATTTTCCTGATGCACGCAGGATATCCTATGTGTGAAATTACTAAATGATTGAATTTGGATGAGATATGGGATTTCTCTGAGTTAAACAGCTGGGCCTTCCTGTAACTTTAAAGATTCCTTTATACTCAACTTAGCACTGTAGCTTGTTGCTTTTTTTGCCAACCTGTATAATGTTTTAGACATGTACAGTACCTTTTTTCTTAACTGTGAGGTATTTTACAGCCATATGCCATTAAGCAAGTTTGCATGAGCCAGATTGTTGTCTATTTGGATGGTTGATGATCATATCCTTTCATTCACTTGTACCCTGGTTTGTTAGTTGCTGCAGTTGTTTCTATCCAAAATTGTGCCACACCTATATGTCAGATTGTTGTCTGTTTGGATAGTTGATGATCAGATCCTTTCATTCACCTGTATATCTACATGTGCCCTGGTTTGTTAGTTGCTACGGTTGTTTCTATCCAACATTGTGCCACACCCACCTGTAACATCAGATGGTAATATATGGTACTGGTATGTAGAAGAATAGGGAAAGCAAATCCAGCTGACATCCATCATGCATAATTGATTTCCTACTCTGTTGGAATTTTAAAATAGGATTTTCCTGGCCATTGACAAAGAGTAATATTCCCCAAGTGCCATTTTAAAAAGGTCTTTGAGATACAACAGACAGATAGGAACTTCTAAATGATATATTAAGTACTGTTTTACTTTCAGTGAGGGGAAGTTTATGTGTGTGTATGTGTATGTTTGCATGCATGCACACCTACATGTTTGTATATTGTGTTTTCTTTTGCTCTATCCCCATAATAGTATCAAAATCAAACCTGCCTTTACAGAGTGAGGATATTGATATTTATAGAATGTTTGCATTAAGTCTTCATGAGAATTGAAATCTGTTGGGAAGGGATATCTGTCCTTGGTGCTGGACTAATATCTGTTGGTTATCAATATCTGTCATTGGTGCTGGACTGATGTCTGTTGGTTAGTGACACCTAGCCTTGGTGCTGAACTGATATCTGTTGGTTATTGACACCTGTCCTTGGTGCTGGACTGATATCTGTTGGTTAGTGAAATCTGTCCTTGGTACTGGACTAATATCTGTTAGTTATAGACATATGTCCTTGGTGCCGGACTGACATCTGTTTGTTAGTGACATCTGTCCTTGGTGCTGGACTGATATCTGTTGGATAGTGACATTTGTCTGTAGCACTGAATCATATATGTTTGTTATTGATATCTGTCTGTGGCACAGAACTGCTATCTTTGGGGTTTTATACCTGTCCTTTGTGCTCAACTTTCATCATTTGGTTATTGACATCCATCCCTGGTTCTGAAATGATATCTGTTGGTAATTGATATCCGATTTTTCAGGAAACAGTTTTCATTTCTACCTGTTGTAAGCACATTATTTGTGGTTGAATTATTATATCACCACTCTTGTCGTGCAAGCTTCAAATGTATTTTTTTTCAGAATCATCTTCATTGAGTCTTTGACATACAAATACAAGATGAAAGACGGATTAAAATACCTAGGTCAACCCTTTTTCTGGACTAACGAGGTTCAGAGGGCGCAAGGTAATACATATTAAAAAGAACAATTGTGTGCGTCAGACTGCTGAAATACAAACTGTTTTAAAATTCTTGAAGCATATTGCACAAGAAGATGGCAAAACTAATATATTGCACTTTTTTTAATGTTACACTATTTCATGTAAGGTTACAACTATCAGCAGCTTGAGAATAGACCCAGAGGTTTTTCCCACCCAACTGTATTTCTTGCACAATATATAACATATGAAGTGCAGACTGCAAGTGCAGACTGCACACTTTCCCAATCTGCTTTTCAGCTGGCAGACTTCGCGTTCCTTGTGCCTAACTACACAGAGAGATTTTAGCTTTGAGCAGTTCTCGCTGTTTACCCATCCCCTACTACCAATTTCAATAGTGATAAGTGTAGCGTAGGTGCTGTGAATGTCAATTTCACTTAATAAATTCTCATATGTTGCCCTTTTCCTGTCCTCGGCACTACGGGTGTTTTGTTCGAAGGGTACAGTGAGTGTTTGTTTGCCCGGGTCTTGTATGGTTATGTCTGGTACAAGCGACGTGGGTAGAATGTCCGGTGGAATGGTAGAATGTGTACCCCCTGTCATTGAGGGCAGGTGTCAGGTTTCTTTCAGGTGATTTCTTCCATTGTTTCCCCACAGTTGAGGCAATGGTGCAGATCAACAGTCATCCTGACAACAGGTGGGCCACAGGGATATTAATGCCCTTGGGCCTGGGAGCAGAGAAATACCAAGGACTTTTGACTCAACACAATGGCATCTAGGCTAGATGTGGTAACAGGTTCCTGGTCCCTCTCGCTGACTACATGTATATTACCAGTGTAAAAACATCAGCAGGTATGTTACAATAGGAAGTGACAAAAATATGTCTCGTTATTGGAGCGGAGCTTCATTAATTTTGGACTGCAGTGTCTTCAACTTGCTGCACGGCTGTTCTGTAACAGTAATTTAGTTTAACTAGCTATTCCTGGATCATTGGTCACCATTGCATTATAAAAATTATGTCCGTTGCATATGATCTGTTGACAGACCGTCCTGTTGGCAACGTTTCGCAAATGAAATATTTCTTATAAATGAAAGTATTTTCCTTCATGCGCAAATCAGGTTTATAATGACAGATATGGCTGTTGTTACCTTGTTGACACCTATATTTGTCCTTTTTAAACACCAGTCTTAGATGCACCAAAATGCTGCATTCATCAGAAATGTTGTTGTTATTGTCACTGTTGTGACCGATATTTCTTCTGTGCTTTGAATAAGATGACTTAGCCACATAGGTTTAATCATGCAAATGTGACTTTACAATTGGCAACATTTGGGTGTATTGCATGAACTAAAGAATTTTAAGGGATTTGAAACTTGTATGAATGCTAATATATACTACAAACGCAAAAGCATTAATATTTTCTGGTAGGTTTGCTCTTGTGTGCATTACTAATAGATTGACTCATTTCAATAGGTACTAGTACTACAGGGTAGACATTTTCTGTCACAGAATGTATTTGATGGGATTAATTTGTTCCATGCAACACCAAGCTTGCATTTCAGTACTGTTTAGACGGTATCGGTTAGCCACCCTTTATTAACCATGTGTAAAAAACAACAACACTGTGCCAGAGACAGAAACATGGAATCAGGCAATACAATAAGATAAGATTGTTCGAGGCCATCAATAGGGAGGCGCAAGTGGAACTTTTAAAATTAATATTTAATTTTTTTTCTGTTCAGTTGTCAGTCCATCAGATGTTGTTGTAGGGATTTGCTTGGTCCATACTGCAGATGTGATCCCCACCAATGACAACATGGAAAGAAGTTACTGATTGTGTTTGGATCATGTGGATTCCGACCCTTGAGTGGCAAAGATCACAGCATTGCTAACCAGAGGCCATAATACTGTAGTTTTGGTGCAGTTGACAGAGATAACATAAAACCACTTTGAAAATTTCAAGAAGTACATTGAAATTTACCTTTATTTGCACTGTTGATAGACATGTATGCTTGACCTGCCAATGCAACTATTCCACCTAGGTTCTGCCTACTGTATCTTCTTTTCTGGAACACTGCCTAAATAGGTCAACATGGAAATCCAAGGAGCTCAGGAACACGGAGATACTATTCAAAATGAATAGAATTAGGATTATATTTCTTAAATTCAACTGTGCAGTATTATACAATAGATTTGTGCCCTTTTATGGAATGTTTGTAACATGAAGAGTGCGTGTACTGAAATGGCACAAAGACCTAAGATTTTGGAATGTGCTCCTTGCTTGATAATATTGATACTGAGGTATGGTAGGATTTTACCATGGCCATTATTGAATGAGTAAGACACTCATTTCACCTTCACTAAAGAACCCAAATATACACCTCCGCGGTTTGTATTGATTTTTGTATCATGAAAGATGTGCACCTAATAGAGATAAGACATAACCTTTGAATCAGTCCCTCTGGCATTCATTTGACTGTTTTCGTGGTCATGTGACCTAACCCGAGCCAATAGACCCCTATCATTTGCTCTTTCCTTCCTATTTTAAACCTGAGTCAGCGTCCACACAGACTCATTTTGCTGTCCTTGAGGATTGCTGATTTAGCCCAGTAGAATTTGCATACAGCTGCCAGGTGCACCCAGAGCATACAATGAGCAGTGCCAGGCAGGGGTCCAGGTGAGTTGAACCATCCTACAATGGTTCTTTGTAATCATGAAAATGCTGTCTACTGCACAAGATAGCAGCGGGAAAGGTAGTATCAGCCAGTTTATATATATTGCACTAATGATCCAATGATATTGTAAGATTTGCATCCCATGATGATTTGAAATATAGCCAGTCTAGCACGTTACTTTGAGAGAAATTATTGTTTTGCTATATAGCAAAATGTACCCTCTCAGTAGAGAGCCAATTTCTCAGTTGAGTGCCAATTAGAAGGGTGTTGCATCATCATCCTGTGACACTGGGAGCATCAAGGATCTTGGCAAGAAGAGAGCGTTATTACTAAGAGTGCTGGGAGGAAAACAGGAATGATATTGTAATATAATATCCTGTTATAATACAGATGAAGCTTTCTCCTCACTGGCTATTTATATGAGATTCGCATTGGTTTCCCTGGTCAGCATAATAAAAATATGAATTATGACTTTTTCCGAAGGAAAAAAATTATTGTTTTTTCATTATCTGCTATTCTATTAATTTGTCTGAGTTGGTCTGTGTTTATAGGTTTTCCATTAGAAAATTTGGTTTTGAAGAAGTTCTAAACCCAGTAATGTATTATTAATAAATGTCCTTTTATGTGGAATTCAGTTGTTTCACATTTTGCTGATTTTGGACTGATTAAGTTGTTGATTGGTTAGCTTGGAAGGTGCAGATGTGAACTGTACCACAGCTAAATGGCAGGGTTGTGATTAGTGTCAGGAGTCACCTGCGCCTGTCAGATCTAATTGCTGCTAGAGATGACATTGGGACACCCCATGTTTCTGTGAAAGGGTCAGACTGCTAGACTGCATATAATGATACATGTTGTAGATAGCATAGTAGATGGGGGAAATTTCAAATGCAACATACACAATGTAGGGAGAGAATGTTATGCTGTTTTTGAATGTGTGACAGACAGATGCATCACTGAGAAAGGAAGATAATTGATGATTGTTTTCTTGAATATTTATCATATCCCTCCATGAACATGTCAAGTCACAGCTGTTAGTATGAACATGTAGAACTAGAAGTATGAGGAGGTTGGACAACCTCCTACTATATGTTAAGATAGATAAGTGTGCATTGTTGATTTGGCTATTGGAGTGGATGTAGAAGTGTCCTTTATCGACTGGACAAATGATGCAGAAGTCTGTGCTGAGATATCTTGATTGAGCCAGGCAAAAATTCATTCATATATCTATAAGATATGTTACTATATTCTGGGTACAGTTTTGGAATATGAGTTTTATTTTATTACTTTATTACTTTCTGCTGAATACAGTTGCAGTGAATAATTCCAGTTCAGAAGGGTTGTTTCATTGAATGGAGATTATTGAGTTTATTGAGATGCCCTTTGTAACTACTTGTGTGCTGAGTTCATCCATTGTGTGTGTGCAGATTAAATTTCAGAACTATTTGTGAATTGAAAGTTTGATAGAAGGTGACTTCTGATATGCAATAATACAAAATTCTTTTATCTATTCATTTATTTGTTGGTTTGGCTATTCTGCATGCACAGCCAGGGCTGCCCAACTAACCCTGCTGACAGACAATGGCAATTACAAATGGAAGTTGAAATGGACAGGATTTTTAAATAAATTAGTAACTATATTTAATATTCCTACACAATCAGTTGGTTACACCTCCAGGAGGATGGAAATTATGTAACATTCCGTGATCCTGATGAAGAACTGGTATTGGAGAGGGAGAAGGGGGGGGGGGCATGATGATGAATCCTACCTGGCAAAGTTATGTTCATAGACATGTGTACAAAAATGTAGCTGCTTTGAAGTCCCATATTAAGTATGGGTGATGTATAGAAACGAGGCTAGACTATAGGTTAAGAGATGCAGTCTGAGTCTTGTTTCTAATCTAGTCATTGTCTTCCTCCACAATATCAGCGGTTCATGAGGTTCTGTCCATTAGTGCGCATCACTATAGGTAAATGCTGTGAATATTTCTTTGTAACACACCCTGCAATGATCGATTGTTGTAAAAAGTCTTTGGGGGATACATTAAATTGCATTAGTTTCATGTTTGTGGTTTTTGAGGTGACCGCTTCACCACAAACTAAAAACCACAGCAATTTTTTTTTTATTCTGTCTTCTGTTCAGCTACATCATTGACTAAGCTCAACAGGGAGCTTATTATTATCTCTGCAGATTTGACACTTTGTGCAGTGATGATACATCACTCTTGTGTGGGAATTTATCAGGATTACCTCAACATAACACTAGAACGTAAGAGACATGGATAAAGTGATGGCTGGCTCCCTGCCAACAGCCAGCTGCTGTAGGGCCCATTTTTGTTTACTAGTGTGGCTGTTGTACATAGTTGCACAGCTCAGTTCATTTTATGCACTTAATGTTTTTCTGTACGTTTATATACTACTAGTATCATTTTTTTGTGCACCACCACCTGCCGCACTAGCTATACCTTGTCTCCCATGACACGATGTGCAAAGTAGAAGGCTGAAATTACAGAATAGATTGTAATGTATGCAAGGATGCCTATGAATTCCTGTTTACCCTTTATACAGATTTCTTGCATCAATGCTACCATATATCTAACAGTGGTTAATGTCTCCATACTTGATCAGACATTAGACAACCTTCACTTTGTGAACACATCTCTTAAGTTCTCCTCTTGTGTTGAGGTAATCCTGCACGAAGTGTCAAATCTGCCAAAGTAACAGTAAATTCTGTAATTCTGTACCAGGGTGAGACTGAGGGTTTGTTGTCCCAAACCCCCCAACCCCACCCCCACCCACCCCCCACCGGTGTCTGGAAGGAGGGGAAGGGAGAAAACAGACAAAACAGATTGTGTCAAAAATGATTTTTAGGGCAATCTCTTGTTGTCTTGTAATGTTTACTAAACCCTAGCTGTACATTATTGCTATGCCTCTGAGCTCCAGACTGTGAGCTGCCAGTTGTGGCCGTCAATGTTGGTGGAGGGGATAAGATTTGTAAAGCAGAGCTGTCTGTAAGGTGTTAAGAGTAATTCACATCTTAAGAACATTAAGAGCCCTGTCACTTTTACATTAAAGCCTGGGATCATGTCTAATGGAAGGGGATCAGTGCTCAGCCCCACTGACAGTGCTTCCATTTCTGGTGCATTACCTACTCAATATCAGGTCAGACACACAGCATTGCCTTACAGCATTTTGGGGGTGATTCAGTGTGGATGGAGCACAAATTTATCTCCAAGTCACAACAGGGCGACAATTGTTTGTATGCAATTCACTTCTTGTTGTTCAAACTCACTCACTCACTATCCATGGTTAGATTATACTGCTGCTGGGTTCCCTGACGCAGGGGTAGGCAGCAGTCGGCCAGTCTTCACACTCCGCTTCCATTTGGCTCTGTCCAGTGGGTCGACCCCTGTCAGACCGCACTCCTTCAAGTCCCTGCTGACACAGTCCCTCCAGGTTTTCCTAGGTCTACCACGACCTCTGTTGCCAGATACTTTCAGTTTGGTGATCTTATTGATGCAGTCACTAGATCTTTCAACGTGCCCAAACCACCTAAGGCGGCGGGCCTGCAGCACTGAGATGATGTCCAGAATACCAAGTTTATCAAGTAAGCTAGATGAAGGGGTCTCATCCCGGGGTTTGACGCCACAAATCCATCTGATCATGGCACGGTCATTGCGGCGCAACCGCTGTAGATCCGAGGTGGTAGGTGCCCAGGTTTCACTCCCATGAAGCATGGCCGCACGTACACAGCAGTCAAACACCTTGCCACGGGTTTTGAAGGGTAGGTGCCTGGAAGTAAGGATGGGCAGGAGCTTCTTGAATTTACCCCAGGCAACGCAGGATCTGGTGGTGACTGCAAGCTCACATCCGCCACCAGCACAGAGCATGTCCCCAAGGTAACAAAAGCTGGCTTCCACGTCCAAGACCACTTCATCCACAGTGACTTGTGTTGTAGGGCGGCCATCCAGTGGCCTAGCTTCCCCTCGACACCGCGGACATGTGTAGTTCTGCACAGCTAGCAGACTCCCTCTTATGCCACAGCATCTCTTGTGGACCCAGAAGTTACAAACTGTACACTGGATGGAGTTAGCACCCACCCCGGAACGGCATACAGCACACGGGAAAGATCCAGTTTCCTTCAGTTTGTTCAGTCCTTGACCAGAAATCATGATCTTTGTCTTTCCCATGTTAACCCGCAGGCCTTTGCGTTCCATGCCCGACTTCCATGCCTTCAGTCTAGCGATGCATTCTTCCAGGGTGTCTGCGATGATTACCAGGTCGTCTGCGTACAGGAGCTCCCAGGGGACTCCAGTGCGGAATTCACGAGACAGAGCTTCCAAAACGAGGATGAACAGCAGGGGACTGAGGACAGATCCCTGGTGTTGGCGTTCCTGGTGAACGCCAACACCAACGCCGAACTCCTCGCTGTACTGTCCGTTCACTCGCACACGGCTCCTGGCATTTGCGTACATGGCCTGGATCACCCTCACGGCCCACTCCTCAACACCAAGACTTCTCAGTGCCCACCACAGCACCCTTCTGGGAACTCGATCGAAGGCCTTCTCCAGATCGACAAAGGCAAAGTACAGAGGTTTGTTTGCGGCTATGAACTTCTCTTGCAGCTGGCGCACAATGAAGATGGCATCGGTGGTGCCTCTGCCAGGCACAAAGGCAAACTGAAGGTCGTCGATGTTGACCATCTTACGAATAGCTGAGTCCAGCACACGCTCCAGTAACTTCATGACATGGTCGGTGAGCTTGAGGCCTCTGTAGTTGCCTCGGTCTAGAGCTTCGCCTTTCCCCTTGTAGAGACTGAGAATGATGCTCTTCTCCCACTCAACCGGCACAGTTCCGTTCCTGAAGACCGCTTCAGTCAGTTGTCTAGTCAACTCGATGCCCTCCTCGCCAGCTGCCTTTAGCATCTCAGCATTGATGCCAGAAGGGCCCACAGCTTTTCCAAACCTCATCTTACTCAGTGCCTTGCTGATCATCTCAGTAGTGACTGGTGGAGCAGGTCCTACAACTGGAGCAGCCTCTGGAAGCTCATCCATTGGCCAGTCAAACTCCACGTTCAAGAGCCTGTTGTAGTGTTCGACCCAGGCCTTCATCTTATCCTCGTCGTTGAGGGAGAGTTCACCTGCGTCGTTCCGAACGCACATTTCGCCTACAACATCCTGGTTGGAACGCTCCATCTGTTTGGCTACGCGGTACACATCTGCACCTTGAGGATCGATGACAGCAAAAGTCTCTTTCTCTGCTGCAGATTTGGCCAGCCAGACAGCGTGCTTAGCAAGGCGTTTGGCTTCATTGTAGGCAGTTTTTGCGACCATTGCTACCGCAGTTTTACCTTGCTTCCTAAGGGAGTTGAAGACCTTAAACCGTGCCCTTTTCTTGGACACAGCTTCTTCTACATGGTCATCCCACCACCAGGTCTCAGGTTTCCACAGATGGTTCTTGGAGTACCCACACACGCTCGCAGCCGCTTCCAAGAGCGGGGTCTTCAACCTTGACCAGAGATCCTCTACCTCCCCACCAGTGGCATCAGTAGTGACTGACTCAACTTTGGATACAAAAGTCTCCCGGAACTCCCTAGCAACAGCGGTGTCACGCAACTTCCAAGTCCGCAGCCGAGGTGTAAACTTGCGCTTACGAACTGCAGGGGTGCGTACAACAAAGTCACACACTAACAGCTGGTGCTGTCGAGCACACTCCTCACCGGGGATGACCTTTATGTTGGAGACAGCCTTTCTGAAACTCTGGCGGAAGAGGATGTAGTCAATCTGGGTCCTGTGGTTACCAGAGGTGTAGGTGACCAAGTGGGACTCCCTCTTGACGAACAAAGTGTTTCCGATGAGCAGGTCGTTTGCCACGGCAAATTCCAATATCCTCTCCCCTTCCGTGTTCCGTTCACCAAAGCCATGACCGCCATGGACCTCCTCAAACCCCTGAGCGTCCTCACCAACATGACCATTCCAGTCTCCGATAGGAAACACGGTCTCAGAGGCAGGTATCTTGGCGATGGTGCTCTGCATCTGGTCGTAGAAACGCTCTTTCTCAGCATCCGAGAGTCCGATCTGGGGCGCATAGACGGAGAGGAACGTGAAAACGGATTTGCCAATGACGAGTCGCAGCAGGAGGATCCTATCAGAGATACGCTGGACCTCAAAGACATTCTCCACCCACTTCTCAGCAAGCATGATGCCTACACCGCCTTGACCTTGCTTGTTCCCACACCAGTAGAACTTGTAGCGCGAGTCCTTTCCTTTAACAAACCGGGCTTGGTTAGCATCAAGGCCTCCGGACCACCTGGTCTCTTGCAGACAACAGAGATCCACCCTTCTTCTAGTGAGTGTCTCCACAACTTCACTGCTACGTCCCTTCAGGGTGCCCACATTCAAGGAACCAACTCTGAACTTCAAGTGGTGAAGACTTTCCATTTCAAATAGGACAGGGCATGCGCCCGTTTTATGGCCGGATGTCTTTCCTGTCGCCAACCTGTGGCCCGGTCACAGGGCTCTCACAACATCATCCATCACACCAGACTGTCAGTTTATCGTCAGCTGCCGCGATGGAGCTACCCCAGGTCAGGTAGGAGCTTTGTTTCGGGGGGCTCGTCCCTAGACAGGCTGCTTCCACTTCAGCTATGACCCCTGTCTGGCCAACTCGCTATCCCTGAGTAGGGGGAAGGGGGGGGGGGGGGTTGTCAGATCTTTTCCCTAGTCCACAAGGGATAGTTAACTGCTAGATGTGGGTTGTAGAGATGCTCAAATTCAAGGTGGGGCAAAGTAAATGCAGAAAAAAGTCAATAAAATAATAAATAAAGAAGAGTGGGAGGGGGGCGGAAAGGCATGGATATTTGGCATATCATATGATCTAACTAAATGAACAAAAACAAAAAATGAACATAAAGCCACATTAAACCCTGTCATCTACTTCCAATAACCCTAAAATTGGCCAACTAGGGACCCTCCACACAAAGGATTGAGGTAGATACACATCCCATGTGCAGGAGGATCCAAAGATGTGGCCATCTTGGATCTGACCCCTGACCCCATCAAAATTCAAGAAAACTGCACAACACATTGGTACTGAAAACATGGCTGTTACTGTCAGGTGGAAGGTTTGGGGATTGTATTAGTAATTCATCTTATATAGTCAAGGGCTAAATATCAACATGCACACACACATACACACACACACACACACACACATGCACACACACAAAGACTCGGATATATACAAATGCACATATATACACAGACATAGACACAACACACACAGGTAATAAATGTTTAGAGAGTGTAAACTTTGACATTTGGGCCATGTGAGCCTAAATATTTGACAAACTGATAGGTGTTATCTGCCAACAGTGCAGAGAGAGCAAGTCATCTGAGAAATTACACGCCCTTCAATAAAGGAGCCAACCTGACATGATTTCTGAATACATGTCCTCTATAGAATTGGTTTGAAGGGCAAATGTGCACCGAGGATAAATACATGTAGGTGACATTTTGATGCTTTATTACAACCTACAATTTTTAAGTAAGTGTAGAAATCACACTCAAGGACTAATTAATATCTGCAGTGTCTATTACACACCAGCACTTGGCAGTAGCTTATAATATACTGAAATGCTAAGGTGTTTAAAGAGAATTCTAACCTTGTCAATATTGATTCATACAACACATTTGAAATAAAGTTTGAATGTTCTAAGTCGTTATTTTTTGTCTGCAGTGCTATGTTGAAGGCTGTTCATCGGCTGGGGCTGGGTGCGGTGATCATCACAGTTCTTTCCCTGGTGTATTTCGTTCTAATGACACAATCTGTCGCAAAGCTGGTCCAACCTCGGTAAACACTTCATTTATTGTCTACAGTTATATTAAATTGGCCTTACTTGGAACTTTTGGCTGATGTGGAAAACAAAACAGCAGCTTGCACATTAGTCATCAAGCATTGTTCGCTCCTTACCTTTTCCAAAGATGCCGTCCTGTAGTGAGAACCAGTGCTGGTCCAGCCTGTGGTTTGATAAGAATGTTGACCTGATCCCATTTGCAATAGTAGTATCCAGTATCAAGGATCCGCATTGGCGCTAATTGTATTGGAGAAACAGGACAGGAAAGACAAGAAAAGCAATACAGAGAAAGGTAATGGAAACTGTCCCAGTGGCAGATTGGGATGTGAAGTTTTAAACTGAAGAGTTGGAAACTTGGGACTCAAGGTGCCATCTTGTGGAGAACCAATAATATGAACTGCTTGGAAAGTAAGGGCTGCTTTCCACATGTATAAAAAGTCTAGTTTTCTTTCCATTAAATTTTATGACTTTTTTTGTGATAGAGATAGATGGTGACAGTTAAGAGTTTTAAGTGAAATAGAAAGGAACAGAATGTTGATGGATACCACAACAATGTGAATGCATGCATGTACGTTATCAATTGATTTTGAAGTTATGATCAATGTGTCTTGATCCTGCTTGCCTTTGGAATGTTCCAATGTATAAGGAGATAAAATAAGGGGGCAAGACAGCAAGCCAGAAGTGAAAATACAAGTTGGTGTTTTAGTCTCTTAACATTTAAAGTAGTCTTAGACATCACTATTGAAATAAAGAATATTGATGAATACAGTATTTACAAACTTCTGTCTTGTCCCTTGATTTTTTTTCTTGTACTATTGGAGCAAACCTTATCTGCTTACTTGTGGACCTTATCTGCTTACTTACTGCATGCATTTGACTGAATCTTCCTGTGTATATCTCTGGCCTAATGTGCAAAATGGTCCAATTTCTTCTCTACTTGTGATGTAAATTAGAGGTACCTCAAAGACACTCTTGTCATGTCTTTTTGCCAGTTGATTGTTGAACTTTATCCTAAACTTCTCAAACGTTTACCTGAAGCTGTCATACAACAAGATCCAAACAATACAGAAGAAATTTTGTTGGAGTACTCTGAAATTCGCACTTGTTCCCTGTTGCTACAGGTCGCACAACAGCTCCAGTTTGATACACAGGAATGCATCCTTACTACAGATCTCACAGGCTTTGAACCTTGTAACTACCGTTGTGCCTAGTCACACAACCAGTGCCAAGAAGAACAATACTGACGTTAGCATAAACAGCAAAACTGTCACACAAAATGTTTCCAGACACCTGCAGAAAACCACGCCTGTGGACGTTGTGGAGTTAGGAAGACATTTTAATGGAACATGGCAACAAAATGACAAAGCCATTGCAGTACTCAGGTGAGGAAATTTTACGTTTTTTTTCTTTTAATGCAAGGTAATAATTACCCAAGAGCTTAAGACTGCATCTTCACTACAAGTGCTTTGCGGGTCTATATGACAACTCAGGTCAGGAAATTGCAAGCTGGTTAGGGCTACAATTACCAACCAATTCTAGCATAGACTCTCCCATTTCTCTTAACAAACTCTTCATTTGCTTTTGAACCATGATGAGGTATCAATGCATTTTCCTCCTGTGCATGTCTAATACATGCATCAGGAAACATGACTTTATCTGAAATAAGCCATAATATGAGGATGCCTGCAAATGCTGATTCCCCTCTCTTAACCATCTATAGTGAGTACGTGAACCTGGATATACATGTATGTATATGCAGTGTTGGGCAAGAAAAGTTTTCTAAGATATGTACAACTTAGCAAGCCAGACCTGACTCATACCTCGGAATGTTTATTAAGGAAGGTGCTATTTCCTTTTCAGGCAAGGGTCTACTGGGACATGATATACACTGTCTGCTTGTTTTTCTGGACTAGTCATTTGGCACAAACCTTGTCACCAGGAGAGTTTGTAATAATAAACTAAACAAAACCTTCTTGTTAGCCAAGTCTGGCACAGTCTGCAAAAGGTCTTCTTCCATAACACTTAACTACATTAATTTTAATTATTCTATAACAATCAACTGAGAACAATTTTCCATACAAGATGGGATGGGTTGCAAAACAGTGTAGAAAGACCTGCTAGTTGCTGTCCCAGGTAAAAACATAGACGGACAATGTTGATGAAAATGATTATACATGTTTGGTGGCAGCTATTTCTACCCATCGAGCTCTCCAATATTAAATTTGAAAACAAGATTGTTATACATGTTGTGTGATGTACTGTAAACAAAAAGATAACAATGCCAAAATGTTCCCAGCCAAGCACAGCAGTACTTTCTGCTCTCCAGGTGTCCCTGAAGACTGGTTAAAGCCCCGGTCACAAGAATCGTACGATTGACTGCGATGGAGGTTTTATGCGCGGCATAAGCGCAGTACGTCGTAAGTCGGGGAAGAATCGGAAGCAATGGTTTAAATATATGAAGCCATGGTCACAAGAATCGTAGTGCATCGTACGATGAGGTCATTAGAGCGTACCTGCGTCAATCGCAGGTAAATCATAGTATATCGGGGAGCCTCCTATGACGAAAATAGAGCTGAAATGGATTTTGAACATGTTCAAAATTTCGCTATCGTCGTAAGATTTTATTTTCCCCCAAAGCAGACTTCATTACGGCAATTTTTGTCTACTGATGAGGTTTTACATTTATGAATTTTTAGCATGTTGTGATGGTTTCAGTTTTCCCTGATATTGTCGATATTGACGAAAAGGGAAAATATATCAGTCGCAACTGCCACAATCGCAACCAGAGAACAGCGCGCCACGCACAGGTGATGCAGACAATTGTTTGATCGCTTCATGCACGTGAGTTTATAATTAGATCAAATCTCAGCTCTCGTCGGTCTTGGGTCAGTTTACCATAATCGTAATAACCATGGGAACAACTCAAACATAAAGGCAGGCTCTATGAGTCGGAAATATATATGATATAATGCTTATGATATGATTTTTGTATGATGGCATCTTTTTGTTGATAGCATATCATGATACAATCTTCGAAAGAGCCAGACACGCAGAGCCGGCAAGCAGGCCGAGATAACAATACCAGTACTCACGCTTGATTTGAACTTTTCCTTGTAATACTCTTGCTGTCATGGTCTTTTTTAATTTATTTTTACAGTTAAAGATATTATAGGAAGGTATTCAACAGCTATGTCCACATTTTGTTGGTTAAAGAAGCACAAAAAACGGTCAGACGGCTATACAGAAGAGACACAAGTGAAAAATCGTACGACGCTGGAAAAATTTTGAACATCATCCGATGCTCTGCGATGCTCTGCGATGGCTGATTTTGCTTACGATTTAGCTGCGATCCACTGTGATCATCATGCGATAGGCGTAATATGCCATCGCAAGGACGTCGTACGATTCTTGTGACCGGGGCTTAAATCAGAATCAATGTCCTCGTTATGCTATCTCAGATATTCATCTGGAATGTTACTGTAAATTTCATGCTGACCTAATAACGTCATCACTTCCTTTGCACAGCATTTATAAGTGTGCATCATCCCACTTTATATCCATTCCATTAACGTTTACAGCTTCCATTCTGGGAAATACTGTTTCAGAGTGACAAATCAAGTGAAATGGACTTGTAAAATTGCTCAGAGGTAAAAACCTCTCTCAGCATGCATCAAGCTACATGGCTGTTCATCCCCCCTGCCTGCCTAATGGTATTGCAGGTAGCATTAGCGCTGCATTGTGATATGGACAGCAATTTGAACAGGCATCAATCCAGCTTGCTGTGCTCATTCTTCTTAACCATCAGCAAGATTACCTGCCAAATGGGCAGTCTTGTTGTTCTGTTTGTGATTGACATAGGCAGCAGCTGTGTATTGTAACCCACTTCTGGCATTACAGTCACCAGGAAATGAGACCGTTAGACAGGATATTCCAGTTAAGTACATCATGATGGATTGAACCATTTTATCCATTGTATATCAGAATGGAGAATTAAAAACCTTTTATGCTTCTGAGCTGCATTAGAAAGTGCAGACGCAGGCCCGAAAGGAAAACTTTTATAATTGATTGATGACTGAGCAGTTTTGATTTCTGTCCTGCAATATCAGGAAGTAAGTTGTCTTTATTTCTTTTGGATCATATACAACACAGAAAGTTACATTGTACTTCAGTTATTTCTAGCCAATCATTATTTTGCCAGTGCAATTTTTATTCATATCTCGTATCACATTAATCTGTAATAAATTATACAATTGGTAGTAGCCTGTGTAGTGACTCCTGTCAGTTCAGACTGATTCAGCAGCCTTCGTGCAGAAACTGCTGGCAATAATTTGTTCTTAACAACGCGAGAGAAGCCCCTCCATAGGTTATAAACTTTCTGTTTGATAGACATTCACATTGATCAATGTCACTCCACTGGCAGGAGGAAGTACGTTTGTGTGGAAGCTGAAATACTCGTGCGCCAAAGTAAGCCCCTTTAAGAGTTAGTTACGAGAGGAAGCCATCTGTTGTTTGCAGGGGATTACAGGGAGATTGCCTTGTTGTCAGGTACTGATTGTGTGTCCCACCCTCCCCTAAGGGTGAACGTGACTAGAAGCCAGATATAAGTTATATAGTAATCTAGACAGGCAGGATGGGTGTCATTATGCTTGGTTGATGTTATATTCTTGTGTGTTGCTGTCACGACAGCATTTGGCGCATGAAATGAAATCCAGTTTCTTTCGCAGGCTGGGCAACCTTCATTTCAAACAGTTTTGATATTTGAATACTGGAGTGCCCCCACAACTCCATGAAAGAAGTTGGGTTTTATGATATAAACTGAAATGTCTGGGAAGGTATGGCACCTGTATTAACTCATGTATTGATTTCTAGGGAAGAGCTGTACAACTGCTGTTCTACCCAAGATGATTTCATTCTGACCCAGAAGAACACAAAAATAGGGATGACTATCCACTATGCCATACAGAAGGACAGGACCTACAGGGTCACCTCTGCACTCACCAGGATGTTGCCTAAGGTAGGATGGCAGTCACGGCAATAATTGGATAACGATACATGGTATATATGTTGTTCACAGTTCACTTATGATGGAAGCTCATCTGTGTTGGTAGTAATCATAGTACAATGCTAAATTTTTTCCAACACAAAAGTGTACACGGATCAAATTTTCAACGACCACTGCTGTCGCCTTCTTCAGGATCAATACTGATGACCAATCACTTCAAAAAGTAAAGTCATGAGATGTACAGACACGTGAACTCAATAACACGTGACCTTGTGCCACATATCTGTAACAGATGTTGAAAATTTGACCCGTGTTTACTTTTTGTTGGAAGAAATTTTAGCATAATAATAATGATTGTACTATATTTTTTACTTCAGCATGTTGAAGTTTCTTTCGGTCACCTACATGCTCTGCAGCAAGTATGAGTGGACCTTCACATTGCAGGAACTGTTCTTGATGTAAATCATATTTAGGAAGTTGAAATTTGAAAAAGTTCACATTTTGTTTTATGTATGTATTATGATGATTTCCTGCAGACCTCTCCTTTTTCTGGGAGGAGGTTCTCCCGCTGCAGTGTGGTGGGGAACGGGGCCATCCTGTCCCAGAGTGGATGTGGGCAGGAGATTGATAGAGCAGATTATGTCTTCAGGTAAACTTCTTTCTTAGGTCTGCCAGACTTCTCATAATGAATACAAATATTTGTCCTTATGACACAGCAAGATAAAAAGAGATCATTAGCCGTTTTTATATGACATGATAAACAGAACAACTGCATCCTATGATTTTTTTGCAGTACACAATGCTGTTATGTCATAATTTCTTGTGTTTTCCTGAACATTAAAAACAAGAGTACTACATCAACCAGCATAATGTTTAAAGTATCAGCAATTGCATTATGCTTTATACAAAATTTTTTGTTTTTCATTAGGTGCAACTTACCTCCTATTGGAGGCAAGTATGCTGAGGACACAGGGATAAAGAGCAATTTTACCACTGCTAACCCCATATCTCAAATATCCTGGATGTAAGTCTTGAGTTTTGTGTTTTTCATTAGGTGCAACTTGCCTCCTATTGGAGGCAAGTATGCTGTGAACACAGGGATAAGGAGCAGTTTCACCACTGCTAATCCCATATCGCAAATAGCATCAAAGTAAGTGTCATATTTTAGATAGCTTAGCATTTTTACAAGTGAGTCAGTACCAGGGTCTCTCTGTATATATCTGTGTACATATATCCCTCCCCTCCCTCTCATTTGCTCCCCTCTACTTCTTTTGCTCCCCTTTCCTCTCCTGTCCACTAGTCTCTTTTCCACTCCTCTCCTGTCATATCCACTCTCCTCTGCACTCCTCTCCCACCACTTTTTCATAACTCTCCTCTCCTCCTCTCCTCTCCCATCCCCTCCCCTCCTCTCCACTCCACTCCCCTCCACTCCACCCCTCTCTACACCACTACAATTCACTCCACTCTGCTTCTCTGCTCTCTTCCATATTGTCAGTAATGGTTTTTCCCAACATTGTTTTCTTGTCATCACCACTGTTTCAGCACCATGGACATACAGCATTTGTTTATAATGTCATTGAGCAGAATTGAACATTTGAGGAATGGGCTCCTTAAAATAGTTTCTTAAAACATTGCTTTTTGTGTGATAGCACAAATCCTAAATGCGCTAGAGTGACCAGTAGTGCTATATTTTTGATGTATTAGGCCATATTGATTTGATTATGTATATGGATGACATTCGCGCTCGCACCAATTTTCGGCCATTTCCAAAAAAAAAAAAGTTTTTGACCACACAGTGAATTGTGCAAAGCAGCTGTAAAATGAGCACATATATGCTGTAGATTGGAAAAAAAGTATCAAAAAACAGATAAATAATGCCATAGAATGCCAAAATAAATCTTAAGTCAAAGAATAAGATGTGAAAAAAAATCTATTGTTGGTAGGGGTAGGTACCAGTGCAGAAAATTTAGGTACAGGTTCCGTTCAGGTCCAGAGGATCATTTCCAGATCCGGATCTGAACCTGATTGTCTGTGGAAACTTGAGAATTTGCTATACTCAAAACAATGATAATTGGTCAATTTTGCTACAAAGGAATCTGTTTGGTGGATTATCTGACTCCCACTGGCGTTTTAAAATCCCATCTCCAAGTTAATCAAGTTTCTGTACCTTTGACTGTAGAAACTTGGTGCAAATGACTATAAACTCTACTCGACTTCGCTCTTGTTGTCTTCTTAGCCCGGTAAGACCCCAAACGCTTGCTGACATAGTGTGTCCATTTTCTAATTGGCGAAACTGGTTCCACTGATTTTTTACAGGTCTTTTTTTTCGGATCGGTCCAAGAAGAAGAAAAAAACGTTTTGCACCTGTACGATGTACTGGTCCCCACACCTAACTGTTGGTATACCATACTATGTGTGTTTAGTCCTATGTTCAACCTTCCTGACCACTTAGATTTCATACTGAAGTGAACTTTTTTTTTTGGCCAAACTTTTTTTTATTCGCTTCTGGAGTTCCCAGAGGATGTCATCCATATAATCAAATCAACATGGCCTTACATTCAGTTAATGCTTGTAGGGTGTCTAAAAGTTAGGTTACGCAAGGTAAGTCATCACAATATGTCAGTTCAAATATGCAATTTGAACATCTGCTGCACCACTAGGAAATAGTGAGACTTAACTTGAAAAGAGTTTTCTGTCAGAAAATGTCAGAATTTTGCTGCTCACATCTGTCTGTATCTAGAAATATTTCAAATGTATTCGCCAGAATTATCTCATGTATTTGGACCCCTCATGTTGTCCCCTTCCCATCATGGCATTTATGGAGATCCTGCTCTGTGGTACCAACAGATACAAGGGCCTGCGGACCCAGCAGGGAAGGGACAAGTTTATGACAGACATCAAGAAGTTCCCTGGCCTCCTCTGGGTGTCAGCTTTTGGAGTCAAGGCTGCTACAGGTACAGTGTGGTAGTGTTGGGCTTCATTAGCCAAAGCTCTTCTAGGAATTTACAGTCAGAAAAAGAGGGATGTTCAGTCACCAGTAATTCTTATCTATTCTTTGCTTTGGTGTTACACCATTTGTGGATGTTTAGAATCAAGAACATTGTTGAAGGTGCCATTATCGTGAATTACAGGTCTAGTTACTACCTGACAGTCACTGTGATAAAGAATTAGGTGTTAAGGAAATGATAGTGACTCCATGATGTGTGATGTATGCCCATCCATGTCTCAGTGACCTACATTATCAATGATAATGATCATAGTAAAATCACAATACATGGAGCATGGAGGTCATTGTATGATGGAACATGCTGATATGGCATGTAGTTCATTAACTTAGAATTTGTTATCCTTTATTATGGTATATGGGTTTTGTGATTTTGATAGTATTAATTGTTCTCTCTTCATCTGTAATAGTAGTGAAATGAAAATGACTTTGCCCCCCACCCCCTTGATTAGAAAACTGGATTTAATTCAAACTGTTTAATGACCCAAGTCAGTGTATGTTTTGTATTAATACTTTTACTAGTTACCCATGTAACTATGCTCTATGTTTGACAGGAATCTCCCAGCAAGCCTTGAGATTTGTAACCCAGAGGAGGATCAGGAACCCAGCACTGGTGTTTGGTAACCCAAAACACTTCATCAACACCATGAACTACTGGAAAGCACACGGCCTGTCCAACCGGCTGTCCACTGGTGAGGAGATATATCTTTACATCTTCTTTTTATGGCTTGCCACTGTGTGTATGTTTAAAGGAATCATAAGTGCACACAATGGAAAGCGAGAGACTTCTTAGTGCACTGTACAATTAGCCTTAAAAGGATTACCTCAGATTTACATAGTGTACATACTCGTATTCTGTAGATATCCCAAATTAGTGACTTTTAAGTCATGATTATGAGATTTGGCTAACATGCGAGGACACTGATAAGGGACAAGCTTAGTATAGCTAAGACAGGTATTCCAAATCAGTCTTCATGCCTGTTATTATATAATTTTTACTGGAACCATCCGATGTGTTTGTAAAATTGTAACACAAAGAAAGTGTACAATCATGTACCTGTTGCAGGAATGTACATGTCCAGTATGGCCCTGTCTGTGTGTGACCAGGTGCATCTCTTTGGCTTCTGGCCATTTGACAAGGATCCTGAGGACCAGCCGCTAGCTTATCACTACTATGACAAGGGCAAAGTGGACAAGGTGCACAACATGCCACAGGAGTTTCTGAAGCTGTTAGAATGGCACCAACAAGGTATAGTCAATGTTCATGTACACAAATGTGAGACAGGTAGGTGATGCTGGTGCATATCACTGGTTACTTGCCGTCAGTATGCAAGCTACCAGGTACATGTGCAAATGAAGTAGAACATGTTAGATAAATCAATCTTGTCCGCAGCATTCTACATTTGTATGGGTCAAACTATGGTAGTGTATAAAAGACATCCTGGCACAGCTGTCTACATTGTAACTCCCCTCCTTAGAGTAGTAGCTGGGATGAAAAGTATTTTTGATACATGATCTTGAGGCTGTTGTACAGAGGCTAACTAACTTAGCACAGGGAGCTGGTTTGTTTTTCAGTCTAGTTCTATACTCAGTCCAAAGCATCAAACACACTGCCAGGTTTACATTTGTCCTCCATTTTTGCAGTCTTCCGAGCGTTATACATTTGTACATACCGGTAACGTTATGTGCCATCCAATATAATTAATGTCGAGGTCTATTTTCTACATAATAACAATAGAGACAAGTATTGTTCAGTAACTTTTCATGCTTATTGTTGTCATTTTGATATCTATATCTACATTAGAATGTAGTAATGGTACTGTGAGCACGAAGTTGTTGACTGTATTTTGAGAACTAGTACAACTATGTACTTGAAGTACATCATAGCTGTGTATAGAATTGTGGCCTTGATCAGGCCAGGTTCCTCACGCAGTGTGAAGTACTGCAGCTAGTCTTGCAATGAGAGCTTGGGGAATATGGAAGAGAACTCAATCTGATAAGGAGAGTTACCAGGCAAAGACTCGGGTGCAATTTAATTATGTTTATCTTGAATGTAGTGCCTCCTGGTAGTGAGTGAAAGAGGTGCAGTTCACATAGTAATCATAGAAACATGTGCCTCTGTCAATCAGTTAAATTGTCATCAGTTTGTTTTATCCTTAGGCTAGTAAATTGTATTGTCTGAATCAGGCAGTTCTCAATAAGTTGTTAATTTTATTATCAAACTTTTATCAATATCAATGTATTCATCATCATCAATCTTTTACAATCAATAGCATAAGCTTTGGCTTTTTTTAGCAGTTAAATCAATTCTTGTATATATGATATGTAAATTGTTTTGCAAAAGGGTACTTATATATGTATGTAGAGAGAGAGAGAGAGGGGGAGGGAGAGAGGAAGGAAGAGAGAGTGTGTACTTAAAGCTAAGGGCACAACCCACCGTACATGTTATTTGTCCGTACATTTTGTGGGGAAGCCACGTCCGTCAGGTTTTTCTGAAAAAGGGGAAGGAATGGCAAGAGCAGGGAGTACGTCTAAATGCACATCTCTCGCATGGTTGCGTTAGTATATGATCCAAATTCCGTTGGATTCCGTAGTATTTCGTACGGAGGCGGTACTTACGGATCCCATAAGATTGCCCAAGTTTTTGCATGTAGACAGCATGCAGTTGAACGTACGGCGTGTTGTGCCCTTCACTTAAGGTTACAGATCTAGAGTTCTTGTTTTGGAGCAGTTAAAATTCGATCAAAATTGACTCACCTGGTAAGATTGAATTGCTTGGAAGATCCAAATGTTATTGTTTGGTCCACAGAAAAGTTGACTTATTTAGATGATTCAAAAGTATAGTTCACAAGAGATTTTATTTTGGACAGAAAGATTTTATTTTGATGTGCATTATTCATTATACAATGTAGAAGATTTATTTGCCTACAGACACAAGTGTCCAGAGCATCAAAAATTATTTGAATTCAGTATTTTACAGATGTTTATTTTAGACTGTTATAAAATAGACATACTTTCTGTTGTAGTAAGATGCATGTCAAGTGCCTTTCCTTGGTTTGGTTTATTGTGCGAGGCTATGCAAGGTGGTGATAAGTACAGATTGTCAATCTGTATTTGTTTGGGGGAAAGGTACATGTTTGGCATCAACTGTTTTTTAAAACCACACATAGAGCTTGACTAGTGCATACTAACCACATGTGTAATAGTTTGTGGAGAATGTTTGAAATATTGCTTGCTGTTAGCTTGAAAAATATAGCAGAATGTATTGAGAATTAAATCTTGCAACAGTCTGGTCAAAAATGTACACATCATCGTGTTTGTGGTCAAACAAACCCTGCTTCTCATCATCTTATTCTGTATTACAGTATTGTTGTCTTTTGTAATGGTTATTTAAACATTGATTCAGATTTTTGTGAATTTTCTCTGAATAGTTCCTTACAATTTATACATTCCAGTCAATGAATATATGTAGGCAATGGACTGACCAGAGATTTCAGACTTCTTCAGTGCCAAACATGTGTATCTACTGTATATTCTTATTGCTCCTCTTGCCCTGTGATCTATGGTGCAATTGAATCAGACAGCTGCTGTGAAGGTGCAATAGAAATGTATTGTATGTCTTAACATCTGTCTGTATGTACTTAGCGCTCATGAAACAACTTGTTTTACCTGTGGCAGTTCTAAATATGTTTTGTCACTATGCCACATCAACTGTGTTCAACTTATTATGAACTAGAGTTCGGCGACCTCATACCTCCATGAAAATTTAGAGCTTTCGTAAATTTCATACAATTGACTAACACATTAACATAATTTATGCATGGTGTTGTTCATCATTGACTAACGTACACATGTCACAGTTATAAAATTCCCATTATTAATCATAAAGCGGTTTTGCAATTTTTACATAAATTATGCAAATAAGTTCCTCATTACCATATTTGGTATCTGCTTATATTCCACCTATCGTAATTAACATGTGTTACATGTATTGAGGTCCAGTTATTGAAAACAATGGAACTATACAATTTTCTCATTAATTATGCAAATTAAGTCTTGATTTGCATAACATGTATATCATTATGAACATCTTTGCCTAAGCTACCCGCATGCCTAAAATGCAGGCAATCCGTCGTTCCTTTCTGCAGTTATCCTCTTTGGAGTGTCTTGACAAAAACACCCATGCAGTTCCACAATTAAATGTTAGGGGGCTGAAACTTGCCCCACTTTGTCATGACACCAAAAGCTATCTACCACCAAAATGTCAAGACCATAGTATGTCTGGAACAAGAGATACATTGAAAAAACTGCTATGATAGAATATTCTCATTAATTATGCAAATGTACTCCTGTTTTGCATAATTAGTATCTTATCTTGTAAAACATTGTCTAAGGTACCTACAAAATGTACATACCAAAAATGATGAAAATCCGTTATTTCCTTCTTGAGTTATTGTCTTCAGAAGTTTTTGACAAAAATGTCCCTGCTTTCCCAAAACTAGACGCTAGGGGGCCCAAACTTATGTCACTTATTCCTGAGCACAAGAGCTATCTAACACTCCAAAATCGTGACCATAGCTTGCTCAGAACACGAGATAGCAAACCCGGAAGTTGCACTGCAGTACCAAGGGAAGCCGCTAGGGGGCCCAAAATCTAATCATTTTCAGCTTTCATCACACCCTACCAACACGCCAAGTATGAAACCAATCCACCAAGCCGTTCTTGAGTTATCTTGTTTACACACACACACACAGACAGACAGACACACAGACAAACACAGGGTAAAATATAACCTCCATGACATTTCATGGAGGTAATGATGGGAAGGAAGAGGTGGTGACATTGGCATAGACCATGTGCAAATTGAAAATAATGTGACCATTCACATTTTGTGGGGGATAAAATGGCAATTTCCTGACATTGCTTGTGAATCATTGCTGAAAAGTAATATATTTGTCAAGTCAGGAGATAGAATACATATGTAGAATAGCATTGCTGACATTGCACCATTAGTGAGAGTTAGTACCTTATTAATTACTTTTTTTAATGAAGATTAGACAGACATTGTAGTTTGTATGTACTGTGTACTTCATTGTACTTTCCCCAAATTGACGGCTTTTCATCAGGAAGGTAGGAGAAAATCACTGGGATAATCAATGAATGCTCCTTGGATAATCTTAAGAAAATTTGACCAAAACGTTTCATGGGAAAAATTTCATTTTCACCCTGATGCTTACTTGTCCATCCCCAATGTATAAGTTCATAGTACCTAAGCCATCTACATTACATTATTTTGTATAGCTTATTTTGTCAGTTGTATGATCTTATCTGCATCTACCTCTGCTGAAGGTACTGTGTATCGGAGCTAGGGCTGTCTCCAGATTTAAATTTCTTTTCCGTCCAACTCATCGTTTTGGAGTCCTTGATTTTGATTAAATTACATTTTGTCATTAAATATGTTATTTCAAGCTTACAAGAATACATTTTCATCATGAAGTCATGAAGGTCACATTTTTTGGACGGATGGGGTGAAACTTTTTTCCGTTGTAACAAGCAAATTTCCATTCTGGTAAAGAGGGACTGGTAATGGAGACAGCCCCGATAGGAACTCCTGTGGTCAGCACCTCAGATATCCCTCTGTGCATCTGTGATAACTGAAAAGATCTTTGGTTGTTGACAAGAATTATGTGGAACACTATTGTTCTGGAGTTGTATACTCAATTGTTAAATGTGCAACCGTCTTGCCTTCATGTTGGTTTGAAAAAATAATAAAAGAGACATTGCTCATTGTTACTTACTGTAGTTGTGAATTATTAATGAATGTTCACAGATTGGTATGACAAATATCTTCAATTTTGAGGGATGTCAAACAATAGATCCTGGCTCACTCACATTTGCAATAGATTCTGACTGTCTATCATAATTAGCACTTTAATCAGTAAAATAGCAACTTGGGCAGATCTTTTCATATCTTTGTTTTTTTACCTCCATGAAATATTTGAGGTAATATTTTAGCATTTGTATACAAGATAAGGATGGCTGGATGGATTGGTTAATTTGTATTTGGTGTCTTGAAAGGGTGTGACGAAAACTGGAAATGATTAGATTTTGTGCGACCTAGCAGCTGCCCTTGGTACTGCAGCAGTATTTATCAACCACTCAAAAAATCCATGGCATATTCAGAACACAAGATATCAGAACGGGGAGTTCCACTGCAGTACCAAGGGCAGCTGCTAGGGGATCCCAAATCTAATCATTTCCAGTTTAATCACACCCCACCAACACACCAAATACAGAACCAGTCAATCTAGCTGTAATTAAGTTGTGTAAATGAAATACAATGTGAGGTATTCAGTATTCTAGTTTACTAACCGTAGGTAGGATCAATTGAAGGCCAATCTAATCTGCGGCAGGACCGAGGGCAGAACATTGATATCGAAATTAAAGACATGCATGTGCCAAGCACACGCGCGTACATTCTGTTCATGAACTGATAGAATGAAGAATGGGAGGACAACAAGCTCAAAGTCAACTAATAGATTTTATTTGCACTTTACAATGTAGGTGGTGATTTACCTTCATGTGAGAAGTGATCAGGTCTAGCCCTGCCTCTCATATTTATGTGGGCAGAATCAGTCAGGAATAGCATCACAAATATGTTATGATGTCCTGGGAAAGTCTTTTGTTGGAAATTCGACATCCAGAATCCAAATAAAGAGTGAGTCTTCAATATAAAATGATGTTAAATTCAGCAACAGCCCCATAATTATGTAAACAAAAGGCTATGCTGCTACACGTGCAAGGTTTTCTTTAGAACACAACCTAACAGTAGAATCAACTGGAAAATGACAACAAGAACTACAGGGAGTCCAACAAAATTGTTATTCACATACATTTAGATATTCTTTACTTTAGCCAGAGAACATGTTAATTTCAGAACATGTACAGTGGTACAAGGTTACAAATCTTTCAGGTTGCAACAAGAAAGACTGGCTGATTTCAATAATCATATCTCAATACCAGGGAGTCGTGATTTGTCTCTGCACTATCAGATTACATGCAAACAGCACCACATGACAGACATAGACAACAGGTAGCACATCAAAGTGACTTTCTGTCCTGTTATACTTAACAGAGCTATATATACAAAGAAAAGCAAGTTTTCTAAATAGTGACATGGTGCCAATGGTCTGCAGCAGAAGACAAGAATATGACAAATCTCTATAACATTTGATATGCTCACTCTAAGATTATATAATACATACATCTTAAAATTAAAAACGACTTACGACTTAAAATAGCACAACCAAGGTGGTTTGAAGATAAGCCAACAACCAGTATAGTATGTGGTCTGTTACACATACAAATTTACCACCAACAAATCTGGCTTCACTGCCCTTTCAGATATTGATATCATCCAATTCTCCTCCTGTTATCTTTTTATGTATATGAATTTATTACAAATTCTATAAAAATCATAGCATTTGACCTAAAATGAAATGAAGGAAAATG